>NW_024532803.1:0-177978 GCF_016097555.1 Gigantopelta aegis
TAATTTAAGTCGCCATATTCAAGACTCAGCTTTTTACTGACAAAATCCTTGGTAAGTTTACAGTACATATTAAACCTAATACATGTCTACATTTATATGGATATATGAGACTATAGATCTTATGTGAACACAGTTAATTATTTATTGATATCTGATGATTATCCTACAGTCATTCCATTTCAAACTATGTTTTTAAATTGAATTTTAGGATCTGTGGTACTCAACCTTTAACAGGTGATATGATAATAAGCATCTTCCCAAGATCGTCTTCAATCTACAAAATATTTCAACTTCAAAAGGTTTGATTTTTCATGTTTATTTGTGTATCAAAGAGCATTAGATAGACTGTTTTCTGTCCTTACATTTCTTTTGTGATCCATTTTAATACTTTAGGAAAAGCTCCCATAAATGTGACCTCCTAGAGCAAATGTCTGGTATTTATAGTTGGTGTACACTATTGGTGAGCGTCTTGGAATTGAAACTGGAGAACTATATTCTTTAGAATTTTCCATTAAGCGTAATGTTGAAAAACTTTCCAACTTAGGCTACAACTTGGATGCGAGAAATGACTAAACCTTTTACTTGGAATACTATTTTAGAAGTAATAGGAAAGTCCACTATCCAAAATAAATTTGTTGTGATGGAGATAGAGAAGTTTTTATAATGTTAGTACTTATACAATCTTCTCAGTTTGTTTAAACTTTGTATGTATGGCTTCACTTAAAATGCATTTTGGATAGGAAACACATTTTTTTTGTGGTAGCTAATAGAGAAATTGGTTTTATATGATAGATTACTTATCATTGCCTTTGTAATTAGTAATCGATTATAGTTATTGGATACTATTATTTATCTAGCCCAAAACAAAGGGAAGTAGTGACATTTGTGATGATGATCTATTGGAATTATTGACCACTACGGGTAAGATATTAAAATGTTCTGGTTCATTATACATCTTCCATCATAATTGTGATGACTTAGCAATTATTCGTCAACCAACATACTTTAGCTGATAATGCTTATACTTCAATATATAATGTACTTAGTAGTTGTTGTATTAATAAAGCAATATATTCTTTTTACTAATGATTGTCTACAACATTTTAGTTAAATTTACGATATTTAGAGCACTGTAGTATATAGGTTTATCAATTTTTTCTAATCCACTCTAGTGTCAACATAAATAATAGGTAATATAATATACACTACTATATTTCTATATTATTTGTTATATTATAATTTTATAGCCAACACAAACAGACCAAAAACACAATTGAGCAGCAAAATGATGGGTAAGTTTAATATTACTTACCCTTACATGATTCACAAGGACTCCCTAAATATATACTATTACTATTGCCTTTCACAATATAGATGTTGATAAAAGTGTGAGTTTATTAGAGGATGAGGATAACACTGATAGTGATAAGTTTATTATTACTAAAAATTGATGTAAGATGATTTATTATATATAATTATTTATTTTCTTGTGTAATTGAATCAGATAATAGAGTCTTACGTTGGCACATGGTTTGATAAATAGCTATCTGTATTAAGGTGTTAACTATCTTATAGGATGTACAATTGGCTTTATTCGTGAAAATTTTTGGTCTAACAGCTTATCAATCACCTTTGTGGTATTCAGTTTTCCTCTTAGAACAGTATAGTACAATTAATTTGTTGACCTTCAGCTGACAATTCAAAATAAAATAATATATGACACAAATTAATTCAACATTTACCCTCATCTGTTGTATCACTATTGCTGTTTGAAGATGAAGCTATTTTAGAATAACTGAATTACCCAAGTTATGTTCCATTGAAAAGGATTAGAATTTAGGTATTAAACCTCCCATGTTGGTTCTGAAAATAGTTATTTGCCTCATTTAAAGCATCTGATTGGTCAAATACTCACAAAGGGTGTTAGAAGCATTTGCATTTTTTTTGATCATAAAACCACAGAACTAATAATTATAAATATAGCAATATTTAGCGGTGTAAAATTCACAGAAAGATTATTTCATTATGTTAACCATTAGACATACATTGGATATATACTATATTCATTTTCTTTTTATATTAATTATGTAGGAGATGGGGCACAAAACGGACCAAAAAGACAATTGATGACCAACTGATGGGTTAGTTACTTATCCATCCATATTAATTTATTTGTACATGGGTTACTATAGATGATTCCTAAATGACTAACTACTTTATTCCATTCCTAATATGGTATTAATAAAAGTGAGTCTATTGGTTAAGGACATTAACACTGTCAATGTAAGTCTATAATTAGTAGTTAACAAATCAAGTCTTCCTTAGTTATTCAGATGTAGTAATTAAGTTTAGTAATTTGATCCACTTTAGTGTCAACATAAAATAGTACATATATTATACTATCTATTATATGTTTTTTAGTTTTAATTACCATATTATAGAAATTAACACAAACAGACAAAGACACAATTAAGCACAAAGTGATGGTAAGTTACTATTACTTAACCTGTACAATGATTACATAATGCTTATTAATAGATAATTAAAATATTTTATATCCTACACAAAAATAAATAGATGTTGATGAAAGTGTTATGAGTTATTACTGAGGACAATAACCATTATGAAGTAAGTCATCATGACTATAATTAGTTTGGAAAGATGATATAGCATTCATTAATTCTATCAAGTTTGTGTTATTTCATTCTAATATAGTTGACTATTATTAAGTTTAGCAATTTTCTGAGCCACCCCAGATTAACTAGATAGTTTTATTCATAGCATTAAAAATATTAGAGATTATTACCAAATAGTTATTAAATTACTAGTTTCCTTATTATAGCAGTTGACTTTCCAGCTGACAAATTCAAGTATAATTATATATGATATAAATGTCTACATTTATCCTTATCTGTTGTATTATATTTGCTGTTGAAGGAGAGCCTATTTTTTAGGATAACTATAATACCATATTAGAAGTAATACCCTACTGGAAAAGGGTAAATCAAATGCATTTCTATTACTTATTAGCAGCTGTCATAGTGTATTTGTAAAATAATACTAAACCTTCCATGAGGTTTATATTTTCACATCATTTAATATAATATGAATAATGTTAATCATCTAAAACCACAAAACTAATAAATATATACAACATTAAACATGTGAAAAATCACAAACAGATATTTCATATTACTGTACATATCTAGTATATACTATGTTTCATTGTTTATATTATAATTTTATAGGAGGTGGGAAAATAGACAAGAACACGTTTGATAAACAAAGTGATGGTAAGTACTTTACTTTAGTTTCACATATCATTTAACCTGTACATGATTACACAATAAGTTCCTATGATAATTGGTTTAAATGCCCTTCACAATATAGGTGTTAATAAAAGTGTTATAAGCTCATTACTGAAGACAGTCCACAGAGTTAAATGGTAAGTTTGTTATTACTAATACTTAAAAAAGTGGTTCATTACATCAATGCAGTTTAAAAGAAGAGATGCTCCAAATAAATATTAAAATTATTATATTTTTACTGATTTTTCTAATTGTTTCACATTATATATAGTTTTAATAAATGTTATATAACAATTATATTGGAAAGTAATGGTAACTATTAATATGTAATGTCACTTTGTTTCTACTCAAATTCTATAGAATGTACTAAGGATCAAGTGCTCCTGATTCAACTCAAGGTCTATTACTGATGACTTATCCATAAACATCAGGTATGATTTATTCTCTTAAATAGTAACTTGTATTATTGTAGCCATTAGCCAGTTCAATTCATTAAAGAGATTAGGAGATATTCTTGCTAATCAAATCTTTTGTTTCTGTCAACTGTATAGTAGTTATGCCAGATGCTAACTAGCTAAATGTGAGAAAGAGCATTTGGTATATTCACAGTAAGATGGCAGATTTCAGAGAACTTGCTACCAGATAATGAAAGAGTATTTAGCAAGTTGGGTCTGGCCTGTGATAAGTGAACTGAACAGCCATATCACTCTATGTAGCCACACCCACGAAACATTCTTGTGGTTGTGGGTGGATTCCAAGTTTGACATAAATTAGTTTCACTATGTGACAATGATTACTACTAACAATTACATTGTAATTCCTTACCTCTAGTCTTAACATAATATAACAATAGTTACCCCTCATCAATATTGTTGTATTATAAAACTACAAGGTAACACTTTAATTAAAGTAAAAATTCTAAATACTACAATAAAAACTTGTCTATACCTCTTGTGATTTTACCTGTCTGTTTGTGACTTCAATAGTGTTTATAAGACTATTTTATAACATACTCTGCATTTTTTTCTTATAATAGGTAATAGCATTCTTAGTAACTCATATATTCTGAATAGATTACCAGCTTTCGATGGAAGTTACAGTAACATGTGGACAACCCAATTTTTATAAAAACCATAGTTCACATGATCTATTGGACCAATAGTGAATTTGATCATATCGGGTTTCCTTGAATTAATTGAATGAAAATTATGAAATACCATCATATTGTGTGATAGTAATGTCTTATTAATGATATATGTCAATATAAAGTAATAGCTTGTATTGTGTATACGTAATATATGTAATTGGATTTTATTTCATATTAGATTTGTGATAGTAAAGGTCATTCTGTAACACGAACAACACCTCATACTATAGCTTGCATCAATGGTCATAACACAATAATGCAACAGTTAGAAAATCAGGTGCTACTCCTGATTATGTAAGTGTTAAATGTATGTAGTTGAGGACAATATTTAGTAACTCAAGTGTTGAATTTTGAATATTGTCGTATACCTATGTTCTGTTTTTAATATTGGTTTCTACAGCTAGTAACTATCATTGAAGCCTTTTTTAAAGCATGTCTTGTAAACACTAAAGTACAATAGTTTAACAATTGACATATACTCAGAGCACACCTTAAAATACTCAGCAAACAGAAGTGTTCCTGTGTATGTAAATATGTTATTTATACCTACATTCTTGTTTAATTGTTTCAGAACACATAATATTTATTTATTAGTATAAAATTTGATTATGCAATGACCAACACCTATTTCAGGTGGTAGTAATAAGTTAATTTTTGAATGTCATATTTGCCAGGCTTTATATTTAGATTTAGTTTTGGTGTCAATTGATCTGTAAGTATTTTAAGAGGAAGATTGAACTGGACTGATTGTGTTTTCTAAACAATTACTAAATTATCTTTGACTAGCTACCCAAAATAACCCTAGTGTAGCACTTGCAAATCTTTTGTCATATAGGAGGTCTTCATCTATGAATGATAGTATTTGAATCTTGAAGTCACTTCAGATAAATTAGTTAATAGGTGGGAAGTTTAACAACATTGTACATGGTCGTATACTTTTAGACATTGTTAATGATGGCATTGCTAGTATATACTGTAGTATTTATTATCATTGTACATTATCTGTACTTATTGTGATTTCTTAGGGTGCAATAATGTTGGCAGCTGCTGTAAGAGGACTAACAGATATAGTGGGAAAAAGCTATAAAGAAGAATGCTGATATCAATAGACAAACCATAAATGTAAGTTAGCTTATTATAATAAATGACCCTTTACCATAAAGGATAGCTCATTAATTTGGAACTATAAGTGTAAACAATATAATACTTTCAGGAGAAGTCAGATATATAAGACTGAGCACGTTGAGATTAAAATAAGATTTTTTCATTGTCATAAAATACTAATAATCTAAGGAGTTATGTTATATTGAAATATAGGAATCCATATGATGATGAAAACACTATGACATTGAAATAATCTGGATGCAGATCCAGCAATTCAAAACTAAAGTATGATATTCAGTTCAGTATAAGAATCCACAATGCAATATAGTTTTACTTGTATGTTACGTTAACAAACAAAACCCCAACACAAAAATTATAGTAATAAAAATTGAGTTATCATCTTATTATGTCAGTCAAGATATCAAATACAACTGTTCCATTGACAGTCAATATATCACAACCACAGGTCATCCTTATACAGTCATAGATTGTTACCATAATGAACTTACTATTTAGCTATTTTCATCATCTTTTAGCAGAAACAACTAGGTTTTATTTGTCCTTTCAAAATTTATTACATTTAAATGAGTAGACATTAGCCTCTTGTTAGGGTGAGTTAGATTTTGTTAAGTAATACCATTCCCAATTGAAATATCAATCCTACTAGTCACTAATCCACTTAGTATTGTTTTAAAATGCTTATAATACTGTGTAAGAGCTATATATAAGATAATTTGGTTATTATAAAACCTCAAACCCGGTACCTAACGAAAATATAATATCTAGAGTATGATTTTTAGATGTCTATGTGATAAGAATTCTCTCACTATACTGTAAATGATGTAATATTCCTTGCAATGATTTATTTTGCAATATTTATTGTTATAGTTTGAATGTGATGTATAGTGCAAAGGTTTAAGCTTTTTACTATCTAGATACCAATGAAGCAGTGAGTTTATAAACAAGCTAATTATATTACTGTAATCTTACTGTAATAGAAGGAATTAGACCAATTCTATTATCAATAAACTCACTGCTTCATCTGTGTATACATATATATTTTTAAACTGATACTCTATAATATGATATCAAACTCTGCTATGATACCTTCTTCACTATGTAGTGAAGTTTTTACTAGACTTAGTTATACTCTCTTACTGCAGTAATTTAAAAATTGTAGTAGTCATTTTTTCATTCATATTCTTTGCTGTTTTTATTATTAGAATTGGAATACAGCTTTGCATTTAGCCTCAACTAATGGTCATATTAAGACAGTCGAATTTCTCTTAAAGTCAAATGCAAATCCTAATATTCATAATAAGGTCAGTGTGTATTGTGTATAATTTATATTTCATTTATTATCTCTACTACATGTACATATATGTAGTACTATCTGTCTAGTAAGACAAACTACATGTCTATAGTAGGAGAGGATATAGTGTAATTAGTACAAGTGATTTAACCCTTTTCATGCCATGTAATTACATTTTTGATGAAATTTGTGAGAGTGAGACAAAAAGAGCTCTTGTTTGTTACGTTACACATTTTAACTTCTATGGCATATAACCAAATATAAATATATGATTGGAAAATGCAAACAGAATGATGTCATAAACTGTCCTTCTTTGAATGTAGCAAGGCAAAAATTTTGAAAAGGTTCAATGAGTCATATCATGCTTTTCTATCATTAAAAGGTTTTCTTCAACTTATTGGAATATTAGGTTACCAAGTTTGTAGATCAAAAATTTAACATATTTTTTTTATGCGAGATTAGTCAATTCTCTACAAGTTTAACATTACAATAACTTGTTTTTACATGAAATTAACCTGATCAGTCCTAAGATTGTTTCTATATATGTCCCACTTTAACAGTTTAATCTATTGTTATTATTAAACTATTTATTTCATTTTTGTAGTGGGGACAAACTCCACTTCATATAGCATACTGGTGCGGTCATGATGACATTATTAAGCTGTTATGTTCTTTTGGAGCAAGAGATATAGAGCAAGTTAGAAATGTAAGTGAAAGTGATAATATAATAATATATTTATTGTATATGATGACATGGACATAGTGATCTTACATGTTATGATATATTATAAACATGATCTAAGTATATGTGGGTAAATGTCACTGTTATAATATATTATTTTTTTAAAAGGATGACTTTACTTTGACTTCAGCTGAAAATGGTGATATAGAAAATGTAACTCTAGCACTTACATCAGGTGCTAATGTCAATGTTCATCATGGTTATTTAAAAGTTAGTATATTGTTGTTTGTTGTTTGTTGTTCATTTTCAAATTAATATATTCTATAACAAAGGAGATTTTTAACCCATTTAGAGATTCAGACAGTGTTTTATTTAAAAGGCAGTAATCTCTCTTTTCCTATTTCCATTAGACTACAATATCATTTTTACTCTGTTGATATTGTCATACAATGGTAATAAACATGGAAATATTTGACCTAAACCTTTAATTAATATGCTCATTTTGACATTTGTCAAACTTCTAGCTTTGCACAATTAATATCACTTTTCCAAAATTCAGCAAAAGACTATTATATTTATTTGTAAAGTAGTAGATTAGTATTTATTGACATAATCTTGTTTTATTTGTAATTGATATTCATTGTCAACCCACGAACGTTTCTATTATTTACGGAAGCCCTTAGCGACATTTCGTACTCACGTTTGCGTTCATACGGAAGCCTCAGACGGACATTCCAATTCCTATTTCCAATTTCAATATAACGGGGTTATACGGAGTTTTTAATGTCCGTTCTCGGCCTCTCTAAATAATCGAACTACAATATACAACCAAAGTCAGTGACCCAACCTAACTGGAAATATCTCGCTGACGCTCGATTCTAAGAGACGGCTCGTGATACTCGCGGTCCGCGTTTTATTAAGTAACAACAAAAGCCTAGAAATGGCGCACATTCCAAAATTGGAATTAGGAATGAGAAATTGGACTCATCAACTGGATCGTTAATTGGAATTTTTAAATACGCCAAGGTTCGCGGAAGAAATAAGAAAAAGGAATTGGAATGTCCGTCTGTGGCCTCCGTACGTTCATGTGCGGACATTATTTCCAATTTCAATATAACGGGATTATACGGAGTTTTTAATGTCCGTTCTCGGCTTCCCTAAATAATAGACTTACAATATACAACCAAAAATCAGGGACCCAATCTAACTGAAACATCTCGCTGACACTTGATTCTAAGAGACGGCTCGTGGTACTCGCGCTCCGCGTTTTATTAAGTAACATGAAATGCTTAGAAATGGCGTGTATACGAACACGCGATATTCGCGAACATTAATGCGAACGTGAGTGCGAAATGTCGCCAAGGGCTTCCATAATTATTAAATTCTGCTCACCCAATCATTCAACTCCATAGTTTATGGACCAACAATACACCAGGTAATCCTTAAAGAAACCTAGTATTCACAAAGGTACAATTAGACATGTAAAACAAGTATACAGTTGATATTATCTGGGTGTTACTAACAGAGTGGTTAGAAAATAGTGTGGTTATTGCCAAGCGCCTTAGTACAATGAAATGAATTATGCAGCAAAATCTCACCTTAGCTACTATATGTATACGTGTGTATGTGCGTGTGTGTTTGTGATGTTCAGTCAGACTTAAGAGTGCAATAATAACTTTACTGGAACCCAGAACAACAGGTATGCAAAAGCAGATGATCAGTGAAAATCTGTATTTAATATTTAGCAATGAAATAAACTTGAAGAAAGGAAAAGTAGACATATTTAAAACATTAATAGATGTGTATAAGATATCTAGAGCGTTATGAAAGTAAATAAGATTAAAGACTAACTTAAAACTACGTATACAAAAATTATGCTACAAGTTTACTTTATTCTCTGCAGAATAAAGAAAGAGATCAAAGCCTAATTAAATTAAATCTAAAAAATCATTAAATCTAGCCCATCACTGCGCAATGCAAACCCTGTATATACACATGCTACTAGTTAATAACACTGGTAGTCATTTTCCCAAAATAAAGTATTTTTATACTCATCTCAATATAATACAATATAATACTGTAGTCTAATACAATTCTTTCTTATCACCAAACATCTCTAAATTAACATCTGTGGTATATAGTTATTGTTTTTCACTGGAACTTTTTGTGCTAAACAGTTATAAGATAGTTCTGGACTATGTTTATGTGCAACATCATGTCTTTTTTACTTAATTGAATAGATATGTCAGTATTGAAAGTGGTGTATGAAATTGAATTGCAAATAACAAAACTGCCAATGCAGTTGGCAATCAATGAGTTTGATTTACTCTTCCCATCAGCAATTAAGCCTGAGCATGACTGACTACTCAAAGACCAAGTGTTAAGCATTGAACCCAATTAACGAAAAAAAAAATGCTTCTTGCATATGTAGCCTCTTCAACACTAGTAGTGAAATTTCTCAATTATTCTGTGATAACTACTTCAAAATATCTAGTTTTCAATAATGGGGGAAACAACTGCAATGCCCAATACAGCAAAACCATCTTAGGATAATTTTACAATTTTTTATGGGTTTTTTATTTTAATATGTGTGTCATTTTATCATATATAATTTTCTTGTTATGTTATTATAATCAACAATAAATACTTGTGTACTTTCTCTAGTATCGGCAAACAGCTCTACATCTAGCATCAAAGGGAGTCACTGTAATATCATAGAGCTGCTGTTAAACTCTAATGCAGATCCCAATATTGTTGACATGGTCAGCACATATTTTTAAATTACTGCATGTTACTAGATGTAATTAGATATAGAATGTTATGTGCATGCCTATTAGAAAATTCTACATTGATATTTTTTTTAATAAAGGATTAACAAGAATAGTAGTGTCAGGTATCAGTATAGGTGTAGGGTGGGTTGTAACGGTAGTACATAGGGTTGAAAGCATCTTAGTATTTACAGAGGTGTAACTATTATGGCGTGCATTATTGTCAAACTGTTCTGATGATTATAATTAAAAGTTGTATCATCAGCATTATACTATGCTTTTATACTTATACTGTACTCCCACCCAAAACCTAAACCTAAACATATGAGTATAAGCAAACAGCCATTAGTGAACAAATCTCAATTTAATTTTGAGACTGGGGCATGCCATCCACTAGATGTGTAAATCAAATACAAGTTAATGTTGGCTGAGTATTACCAAGAGTTGTGGCTTAAAATGGTTTACCTATTAAAAATACTAGTAGTCTTATTCCAAATATAAAGCATTACTTATACCCTTCTTTCAGACTAGATATTACAATAATTGTTATACTAATACTTGTATTAATATAATACTGTAGTCCCAGTTCTTCCTTATCACTACTTTTTTATAAATTAGTATTTTTTGTGATAGTTGTAGTTTTTTTCACTATGAGTACAATAAATTTAAGGGTAAAACATAACTGTGGATGTTGAATAAACTAATGCTATCCATGATAAATGCATATAAATCCCCTAGATGTTATAACATTGATGGCATACTGGACATATATTGCAATTGCATGCCAACAGCTTAAGAATATTGAAGTGCAATTACTCTGTTTGTAAAAAGCTATGTTTGTGGGCGTGGCTTATAAAATTCATATATACTAAGTTCACGTGGAGTACATTATTAAAGAAAGGTAATGTTATTTATAATCAATCAGGACAGAGAAAATTTTTGTGTTAGTTATTATATAAAATGACTTTATAATTCCACTTAGAAAAGTTATTATATTGCAACAATAGCAAACGTATAATTTCCATAGTATTCTACATTGAAACCCCCAAGTCGAGTCGAGCGTCGTGCCGTCGTCACAAATATTTATATCATGTTAATAGAATTGATAATCATTATAATTGTGGCAGTTGTGATAAGTTTGTGACCTAAATGATCTAGTTTATTAGTAATGGCAATATTTATAATAAACTGACACTCATTTAATATCTTAGTTTATGTGTCTCTGTCATTGGTCATGTTTGACATAACAATACAATAGTTATGATTATCTGTATTGATGACTGTTATATTATAACTATATAGCTTATTGTCTGATAGTTCCTGTGCTTGAATGACTGACATTTTTCTTTTGTTTTCTAGTATGAAAAAAGACCAACACATTATGCAGCACAGGAGGGTCATGTTGATGTTCTAAAGCTATTAATTAAAATGAGACAAGTTAATGTAAATATAACAGACAATGTAAGTCATATTATAGTTACTTATGCATTGTTCTCTTTGAATTATGACATTTAATATTGTCTTCAATATTGATGCCAACCTCACTCATATCCAGACTAGAACAATAATCAAAAATCAAATATGATTTTTACCTACAATGTGTCAAACTAATTATCATTAATTGTAAATTAGAAGTAGAGACACAATTATTAATATTATTAGTGGCTATTGCTAACAATATTCACAATGTGAGATGTACCTCTTATTAACCGTCACGACTCACTGCATGGGTGAGCATTACATTACTTTGTCAACCTGTCTGTCATATATTAACATATCACTTAATCAAACAGAAAGTATATAGGAAGCAAGAGCAGACATATATCTGAATGCACTGGTTTTAAATTGTAGGATTTTGTCTTTGTTTCTATGCATAATTATAACTATACTTATATTTATATTAATGTGTATTATGTTTTCTTTCCTTTAACATCAAATGTAACACGTTATTGATTATGTAATATCAATATTTTAAAGGAATTAAAAATCAAATACATTTTTTTTCCAAAATTTTCATTGTTGCTCTATTAGGAGATTATATAACATTATGTATCTATCATACATGTATAATCTATACATTACATATTAATAAATAGAATTGCATTTTATATATTTTTTACAGAATGGAGATTCTCCCTTACTCTTGCTTGTGCAAACGGTAAGGTTGGCATGATTTCATATCTACTTCACACTGGAAAAGTTGATCCACTTGCTCTTAACAATCATCAAGAAACACCGCTAGAAGAAGTCCGATTGCACGATCCAAACAGATTTGTAATATTGAAGATGTTTGAGCCATTTAAAAAAAGTCTTCAAGACTATCCAATTGATTCATATAGAAAAGTACTTTTTTGTGGAAACATAGCAGCTGGAAGAGTTCATTAGCCCAATGCATTATATATCGTGCTGATAAACCTACTGATTATTGCTACAACCCTTTCTCAATGTGTTGAAGGTGTAAAATTGGAAACTGCTGGTATTAACTATCATAATGTTCGTAGTCATGAAGTTGGTAATATTATTGTTTATGATTTTGCTGGTCATCCAGAATATTATAGTAGTCATGCAGCTGTACTGGAGAATCTTATGTTGAGAACTCCTGCAGTTTTTATAATAGTGATAGATTCAACTAGAGGTTTCAACTACTTCAAGAAACAGTTGTATTACTGGTTTAATTTTATTGAACATGTTTGCAGTATTTTACCCAAACCTTCTCATGTGATTGTTGTTGGAAGCTATGCTGATCAATTTACTGATAGTTATGATAAATTCAAGTTGCATGTCGATTTTGTTGTTAAAGATGCTATTCATAAACAAGAGTATAGGGGTTTTGTTGCTGTGGATTGTCATTGTCCAGGTGGAAAAGGTTTTCCTGAATTCATTGTTCACCTTCGTGAAAGTTGTAAAGCTATTGTTGATAAGTCTGATATCATTAACTATTATTGCCATGTGCATTATGCCTACCTACAAAAACTACAGAAAGTGGCTATTAGCTTTAAGGAGCTTATTGAAAAGGTAAAAGATCTTAATGACCCCTCCCTTCCTTCAGATGAAAACATTTTGCTTAACAATTTGTCAATTCTCAGTGACAAAGGTCTTGTTCTGTTTCTGAGAAATGAAATAGTGTCTAATATTTGGATTGTAGTCAACAAATCAAGCCTTCTTGCTGAAATTAATGGTATTCTATTTAATAAGAGCATCAAGCATCTTCCTATACCAACCTCTAGCAACACTGGCATTGTTTTCATGTTTCTGTTTTACAAGAGCATTTTCCAACCCATGATATAAGTATGCTTATTGATTTTTTAATAAGTATGGAATTTTGTCATGTTATTGATTCAGACACAATGAATGCTATTATTACCAACCTGTCTTCATCAGATCACATTTCTAATGTTGATGTTCTTTTCTTCCCAGCTCTCATCACAACAGAGCCTCCTCAAAATTTAAATGATCATTTCAAAAATGGATTTGGTTGGTGCTTGTATTGTCCTAATCCATTACAATTTCTCTCCGTTCGCTTCCTTCATGTTCTTCTGCTTCGATTGGCATATCAATATGCCCTTCCTAGTTCATACAAAGCTGGTGTAGTGGCTACAATATCTGCTTATAGCGCAGTTGAATCGTCATTGTACAGTCTGGAAGAATGGTATTTATTGGAAACATAGCTACTGATGTTGTAGTGGAAGTGACAGATACTAATAGATGTGTCACTGTATTTGTTTCCAATGACAATGGAGTTGAAAGTCAAAGAATATGTTGTTCTGTTATAAAACTGGTTCTTTCTCTCCAAAAGCAGTTTTGTTCATGTAAAATTAATGAGTACATCATCCCTTCTGGATCTTTAGCTGAAATCCGTAGTAAGGAACTTTCTAAACTAAAACTCTATCCACTAAGTGCTGTGGCTCAAGGAATAATAGATAAACAAATCATTGACAATAATGGAATTCCAGGCGATGTTAAAGATATTTCTCCACATGAGCCATATGTCTCCCTTGCACCAGCAGTCATCCATGCCTTATTCTCCGCTGGTAAGCCAATCCAGGTATTCCTGAGAGATTTCTTCAACACATTAGAGAAAATGCTCCCAGTATAATGTCATCTTATAATACATCTAAAGGTAGCCACTTATTCTGATGTTGCCAGTCATCTCAATGACTATAGCTTTTTTTATTGGACAAAAATCCATTGGTAAGTTACAGTACGATATTACATTTTTCTTTATTATTATATGATAATGTGACTATACATTTTTATATGAGAGCAATTGATATCTTAAGATGATCCGGTAGTAGTCTATTTATTTTCAAATATGTATTTAATTGTTTAGGATCTATTGAGTCATCCTTTAACACATGATGAGATACTAAGTGTCTCAAAAGATCGCCTTCCATCTACGCATATATTTCAAACCTAAAAAGTTTGATTTTTATGTTTTTGTATATATCTAAAAAACATAACTATAGACAGTTTTCCGTTCTTATGTTTTAATTTGATCATTTTTAATTCAATAGAACAACCTCCCAAGAAAAGTGACCTTCTAGAGCAAATTTCAATGATTTGTTATCGGTGGTACATTATTGGTGAGCGTCTTGGAATTGAAATGGAGACCTTAATTCTTTGAACAGTTCCAATGAGTCTGATGAAGTCAAACTTTCCAAAGTACTACAACTTTGGATAGAGAGAATAACTAAACCTGTTACTTGGAATACCATTTTAGAAGTAATAGGAAGTCCACCTATCCAAAATAATCTTCTTGTGAAGAATTAGAGAAGTTTTTAGAATGTAAGTATTTATATAATAATCCTAGTAATACAAGATAAATTTTAGATTGTGTATTTTGTGGCTTCACTTAAAATGTGCATTATAAAAAAGACAACTTTTTTGTGGTAGCTAATAGGAGATTTAAACACTTCTTACTAGTGATATGTTTTACTTATCACTGCCTCTATGGACTAGTAGACATTACAATTATGTTTTGTTATTATTTATGTAGCCATGACAGAGAGAAATAGTGAGGTTTGTGATATCTTGGAGCTATTAACCACTCCTGGTAAGATATTGTTAAAATGTACTGGTTCACTATAGATCTTCCACATTAATGATGGACTCAGCAATTACACTTAACTAAAATACATTAATTATCTGGCGAATGCATTTACCAGATAATTTAATTTAATATATATGCTGTATCTAGCAATTTGTTTATTAACAAGACTTATTCTTGAATACTAATAATTGTCTATAACACTTTTAGTTAAATTTAGATAATAGATATATTCCATTATTTTTAGTAATTTTTTAATCCAGTCTATTGTCAACATAATAATGGTACATATATACACTAATATATTATATATTTTTTATGTAATAATTTTATAGAAGATATAACACAAACAGACAAAATCAAAATTGAGCAGCAAAGTCATGGTAAGTTTTATATTACTTAACCTCTATAATTACATAATGATTATTAAATGACTAATTAAATTACTTTATATCCTTCACAATATAGATGTGGGGTAAAAGTGTTAATGAGTCTATTACTAAGGACAGTAAACACTGTTAGTGGTAAGTTATCATGACTATAATTAGTGGAAAGATGACATAGTGTTATATTCAAGTTGGTGCATATTTCAATAGATGATATATACTATTAATTCTATCAAGGTTGTGCATTTATTTTATATTCTAATGTAGTGACTATTAATTTGGTAAGTTTAGCAATTTTCTGAGCCACACCCAAATTAACTAGATAATTTTTATTCGTGGCATTACAATTTTAGATATTATTGCAATAGTTATTAAATTACTAACTACTTTATGTCCTTCACTTACAGTATTTTCCCATGAAGAAGAAGATAGAGTTGACAAAACTATTATTGAAAGTAGTAAGACTATTAGTGTGGTAAGGTTATGTCATTATGTCTGTCTAAAAATGTAATGTATACCATTATAGAAAGTAGATCATACTATTTGCTATAAGCAAAACATACCTACTGCATTTAGCATTAAAACATGGCTCAAATTTAGTACATACTTTGTACTAATATTTCATTAACATACACATCAAGGTATAAGTTATACTGGCTGTTTTGAGTGTTGCAGGTATAAGGTTTGATACCTAATGAAAACTATAGATAGTGATATGTATAACAGTTTATATCATGTTTGAATAGCTTTATTCTTCAAATGTTGCTCAACACTTTCTTGGTCAATAATGACTTTTATCTTAGAATACTATGTAGTTAACTCACTTGACTTTCCAGCTGACAAATTCAAAGCATCAAATTATGTATGACACAATACCTACATTTAGCCTATCTGTTTGCCTTACCTTTGCTGTTGAAGGAGAAACTATTTTAGGATAACTGTAGTACCATGTTAGGAAAGGAATGCTCACTGGTAAAGGTTTAGATCAGCTGTTTGTCTGTTAGCTTTTGTAATGTATGTGATGATTTCAATTGTGTTTGTATAGATTTATTTTATAGTCTATGTTTTGTAGTTCACGTAAGTAGGTTATATATGTTGATAAATAGACTATTTAGAGTTGTATTTGATTACTGATATCATGAGAAATTAAGATACATAATTAATTAATTCTCTTCTACATTGTTTTACTAGTTATTCCTTAACTCTGTCACAAAATTTTTATTAATGGTTTTAATGGTTGTAGGCACTTGTGAACCCTCAGAAATATTTCAAAAACATTTTGCTGATATCTGTGAAGCCATTCAATTTAAACTTTCAATCACTGTTAACCAGCTCTATTCTGCCCTAAGTTGATATCATCAATTTTAAAGAATTGTGTACAAAGTATGAGTGGTGATGATTATGACAAAGCAGACAAAGTAGTTAGTGAGCTACAACGACAGGTTAATGAAAAAGGACTTGACTTTTTAAAAACTATCTGTGAATTTCTTCTAAAGCCATATACTGAGTTAAAGGACTTGGCACAAGAATGAAAAGCCAACTTGAAAGTAAGTGGTTATAATTACTGTACAACTCCATTAGATAGTTAGAATTTAGAAGACTTTAGTAAAATGCATCTAAACTAAGAATTTTTTTGTTAACATTATGTGAGAACATAATTTGTACAACTGAGTCTTTTATGTTATAGTTGAGTAGGATACTAACACAGATTTCTTTACTTTTTATGCATGCAGACTTAAACTCCACCTACTTAATATTCAGTCCTCTACATTTTTGCTGATTTTTTATATTGCTGTGTTTTTATATATTTACTGATTTTACGTGGGCTGTTTTTGATATTTGCTGCTTTTTAGTATTTGCTGCCTTTTTTATTTACTGTTTTTTTTTTACATTGGCTGTTTTTGATATTGCTGCTTTTTAGTATTTGCTGCCTTTTTTATTTACTGTTTTTACATTGGCTGTTTTTTATATTTGTTGCTTTTTAGTATTTGCTGCCTTTTTATATTTACTGTTTTTACATTGGCTGTTTTTGATATTTGCTGCTCTTTAGTATTTGCTGCCTTTTTTTATTTACTGTTTTACATTGGCTTTTTTTATATTTGCTGCTTTTTAGTATTTGCTGCCTTTTTTATTTACTGTTTTTACATTGGCTGTTTTTTTAGATATTTTGTACTTCATATATAAATATACTTCAAAGCTAAATAATTAGATACTTAGTTGTTAATGTTATAGTTGCAGCTATTTTTTATGGTAAAATACATGAGAAATTATTTTCTATTATATATATATCCAATAAACCTAAATTGCGAAGTCGTCCCATAATTGCATAACCACAATATTTCATTGCATAATATACACCATCATATAGTAATTATCTATAACACATTAATTTAATCCTCCTCTTTTTTGGTGGTCTACACCTGCCAACTATAACTATATTATCATTACCACTGTGATATTTCAAATACAAAGTGTACAGTTTTAATAGGTCATCAACTGAAGAAAAGTTGTGCTGAAAATTAACAAGTTAAATAATTATTATAATTTATTAGAATAATTATTATAATTCAATTATCTTTACAACAATCTCGATTAAAATGGAGAAATAGATACAATGTGATCTGATGAAAAATAGTTATTTACGATCAAAGTGGGAGTGGTCTTAGAAAAAAGGAATGTGGGTTTGATTGGGAGTGTTTTGATGTCATGTATACCAGAATCTTGAGAGCAATCAGTTGAGACACTAAGAGGAGTATGGTGGTGGTCTTGTAGGGAAAGGGTAGGAGATAGGGAGAGTGAAGGTGATGGGGAAAGAGAGGAGATGTTGAGCATGAATGTGATTTGGATAAGGAGGAGTAGGAGCAGTAAATATTGTAAGAATTAATTGAATAAGAAGTCTTCCAGAGCTTGATCAGCATTGACACTTTTTGCAGATTGAAATAAGGATAAGGTTAAAAAACTATTATAAAAATCTTTTTTTATACCTCAGACACAATAATTGAAATATTATATATAAATACATGTACAGTAATTACTAAATAATACATTGTACATGTACATGTATACTTACTGATAATAGGGTCTTGAGCATCTTGACTCATTCTAGGTAACATATCTATCCATGATCCTTGAAGGAACAATTTGCAATGTTTGTGTGAAATGTGTGTCTCTGGTAGCAATTCTTTAAATGAAGGAGTACCTATTGTCATAGAGAGAGAGAGCGAGACCAAGTAAGTTATTAAACAGAGAGTAAACTTCTTACTAATAGTAGGAAACACTGAATACATTACTAGGATAAAATATGACCAAATGATGTATCAAATAATGTTTAATATAATAATTTGGCAATCAGACGATTTCTCATGAACATTTGGCTAGTGTGATTTAAATCATCAACTCCAATAGAATATCACAGTTCATATAACACTGTCATTTAATATGACACTTCAGTATTTCCTACTTTACATTATGTCACAATAGTTATTGCTACATAGGTACTACAAGGGTTGGGTCAATATATATATAGTACAATGAAATTAACAGAGTTCTATTGAAGTTATATGTATGTCAGTTGACTAAAGTGAGGTGTCTGTGGTAATCACCTAGCAACATCAGGACATTAAGTTAACTTTGGTCAATATGTATGTGTGAGAGTGATTACTACACATTTCATATATCTATCCATTGATCCATCCATCCATTAAGTTATCAATGTTATACTTGTTACTTACCGAAATATTTCTTCAAGTTGTGCTATTTCTCCACTAAGTCTTTTTGAAGCAAAGGACTGGTCTATATAAAAAAATAATATCTCAGTTAATACTTACAACTTAGTATGCTAGACCCTTCTATCTATAAGTCTGATACACAAACTAGCTTTACTTTTTATAAGCTATGTCATACTTGTTACTAAGTGTTCTTTATTAAAAGAATGGACAGTTTACTGACAAATGACACAACTCACCAATAAGTAACAGTTAAAGAGCTAGTTTAATGTTTTTAGTAACACATACCTTCCAAAGTACATTTCAGCTAAAATACATCCTACACTCCATATATCTACTGCTTTACTATAAGAGGATTGTAATAATACTTCTGTAGATCTGTACATTGAGTAACCAACCTAAAGATAGAGAGATAGAATTAAACAATAGCTAGTTATATCAGGCAGTGTACCATTACAAGTAGAGTTATTCCTACCAGAATGAATTCATCATTATAACAGTAGTAGTAACATTAACCACAAATAGTAGCTATTATACATTGACTATGGGACACAGAAACCTTCAGAAAAATCCCCAGAAACTCAAAACACTTCTAACAATCAATAACCACAAGACTAAATACAATTAACATCTAATAACATGTAGGGTTTCACAAACTGTTTGCAGTTTAATAGAGCCACCTGTCAAGCAATATTAACTATATACAAAGTATTTTACTCTCATAGCCATATTGAAATAAATATTAGTTATGATAAACATCATGAAAGTCCAACCTATATCCCCTTTATGTGGCTAGCTAGGCAACCAAACTAACAATGAAATAAGCTACATCTAATATACTGAGTTGCCTGAGGGTTTTCTGATGAACATATTGTGTACATAAACATTGTAAACTCAAGGTCTTCTTTTTAAAAATTTCTATTGTTTTATTCTACTATAAAAACTAAATATTAATTAACACAATACATTTTTATAATGTCTTAATACTAATACATTATTTCACTTATTTAATAAAATGTAACAAATGTTCTTTATTTTCTATTTAATGAGCACACAAAATTGTATGGGAGGGGTTTTGTTTGTTAAAACAAGTAGTCTATTAACATTAATGAATCATTAGTCATACTTGGTACAAGTATAATCTGATACAATATATAAATGTGATAGGAGCAATAAGTGAAGTTTATAGTCATGGTTTTATTGACTTGAAATTAAATTCTCAGTAAACCTAGTACTTAGTACTTTAATGTACTAAGTATCTGGTATAGTATATAAATTAGGATAGAAAGAATGACTAAGAAAACATTAAAAGCTAAGTTGAGATCATGTGTAAAACAGACCTTAACATTACAATTGAAAAGGCAGTCCTGATTATAATGATTTGTACCTATATACACAATTATAGTTGATGTTATTTAATTATTCCATAGTAATACAATTAGAATATCAGTTATTATTACTACCTCCCTTTCTAACGGTCTTCTTCCTCTAACTATTAGTACTTATTCAAACTGACAGTTGCTACCTAGCCACAAAACTCATTAGTCCTTTGAGATAGATCTGTGGCTGACAGTGGGTTTAACAGGTCAACTAGTATACTGACCACGTTAAGGAAAAGAGAGATTGATAGAAGGTCATCACAAAACTAATATAACTTACTACAAATAGATCTAAGATATTGAGTTTATAAGACAAAACAATAGCAATATTTCTTCAATATTTAAGTATATTATTATCATATGATTATATATTAAAGACACTCTATATTAGGATAATTTCCCAAGGTTTTGAGTGTCTAGATCTCATTGTATGCGAAAAGACATTTATTTCGTATAAGGTTATATTAGTTTTAAAGACTGCAGTGTTGTTACAGTACTTCATAATAAAGTGAACTATAGCTAACTGTGTCGATAACATGATATTATGTTAAAGACTGCAGTGTTACAATACTTCATAATAATAAAGTAAACTATCTTAAATTGGCCATCCATGAGGATATTTACATGTGTGTCTGTGTAATAATACTGGAAGTTTTGTCAATACTAAGTAGACATTATTAGACACAAGTTATTAATAATTGAACATGTATACAACATGGACAATAATTTAACACACCACACACACAGGGTGTACTTATACATATGATAGCTAACCTGAGTCCATAACACATCATGCTCTAGTCAGCAATTTTGACAACACCTCCACTGACAGGAATATTTTATGGCTGTCAAGTCACAATGGATAAGGTCAATTAGAATGCATCCCATTTAACTCCGAACAGTAAATAGTTCTAAAAGAGAATAAAATATGATAAATATAAAAAATGGTTTTATACAAAATGGTAATAATAGTTGAATTGTTTACAGGCACCATTGTCCCTGCTATTACTTACTTTAAATTATTTGTTCTCTAGTCTCTAGGTATGAGTGTAATACAGCTATCTAAGTCTTAATCCATATATTCAAATACTAAATGTATTATGAGCAGAAGGAGACAGAGCGTATCTAATATTAGAAGTAAAATGAGGCAATCGATTGGTCAACATGATACAGAGTCAATTATATACTTGATCTCATCTAGTATGTGTTAATATACCTCTGATCTACTGACATCAGTGTATAAATCACATATCTAGCTCAACCTCAGTATATAATATATACATATACTACTAGAATATGTGAACATGATAATATATATATATGTGTGTTCCAAAGGCTTGAAGTGTCTAGATCTCATTGTATGTGAAAGACATTTATTTCATAATATATATTAGTTTGAAAGACTGCAGTGTTACAGTACTTCATGATAAAATTATAAGCAACCTGTGTTGATAACATAATATTGTCATCAATGCTGCTTAGAGAGACCAGAGTCAGTAATTTTGACAACACCTCTACTGACGAGAATATTTTGTGTGGCTTCAAGTCACAATGGATAATATCATTAGATACATTCATTCAATCCAACAAGTATCTGATGTAAATAGTTTTCTAAAGAGAGAATAAAATAATGATAAATATAAAAATGGCTACAGATATCAATTTAAACGAAACTTAATACCAACAATTGTTTATAACAGTTGAAGTAGTACAGGTATCCCCTGTGCCCTGCTATTACTTACTTTAATTATTTGTTCATGCTAGTCCTTAGGTAATAATTGTCTAATACAGCTATCTAAGACTTGATCCATATATTCAAAATATAGCAGAATAGATATATTAACTAGACATGTACACATGATAAGCTAACTATCATATTAAGTTTATTATATCATTAAAGATTCATGTCAAGAGTACCAGTAACAGATGTTATACTTTAATGTAAAATTAATACTATACTCTAGATACTACTATTTAAATATTTGAACAAAAAATAAATTTGGTAGGTAGATTCAGTTATATTTGATTTAAACCCAAAAACTACCAGCTCTATTCATTGTGTATTAAACTGATCCACATCATTTAAACTATTAATATTAACTATAGACAGCAAAATATGTATATTGACTACCTAAGTTATATAGCTGTGTTAACATAGTTCAATTACCTCAATTAATTTCACTCTAACATCATTGCCTTTGACTTGACATATATAAATAGATGGTTCTCGTAATATCTATTAACAATACACAATAACACATAACAAAGACCTATACTATAAACATGACTCGTTTATAGTCATCTGTTTTCCTTGCTGGACCAACAGCCATTTTCGCGTGTACTACCACGCCCACTAACAATAATGAGCTCCGCCTTTTACTTATATTTATTAGCCCCACCTCTCAAATACAAACTTCTCTCTTAGTGATGATCTATCAAGATGAGTGATGTCTACATGAAATGAAAGTAAGTATAGTGTTCTCATTATATTCCACAGACAAGAATTGAATAATCATATATGTACTGGACTAGTAGTAGACTCCTAATTACATGTGTAGTAGAATGACAGCTGGTTGTTTTTTTTTGGTAGGAGGGACATTTATCATGTTCATTAATCAATTCTTTTTATTACAGAGGATATTGATGAATCTGTGATATATATTTAATGTTGACATATATCCATATCAGAGACAACAACTTTATCAGTTATGTGAATCTACAAGATGACACACTTCAAACTATTATACATCCACCAATATTGAAAAGAGACTAATTGTCACGTAAACATTTATTACCAATACATATGTCATTGAATTAGAATAAAATAACATGTAATAATACTTGTTCTATGTGAGATAGTTTCCATTGATATTAACTGAATCTTATTTCCATATTAGGAAATAACTGGATGATATGAAGAAGATACATATAATAACATATAGAGAGAAATTATTGACCTGATAATAGGTAAACCACAAGATAAGGTATGTCTTGAGACCAATACAGTAAACAAATCTATAACCTGTTTCAACATCCCTCCTTAATTTTAATATACTCTATTGTGGGTTTTATTGATATCCAAAAAATGGCAGTTAGTATCAAATGATGAAAATTAAAAATAGTCGTAATTTTAATTAACAGTTTCATTTAAAAAGTTAATGATGAGTGGGTGGTATTATGTTGATGGTAGGTACTGTGATGTTGCCATGTGAAATCAACATAGCATTTAGACAACCATAGTTGATGAAGAGTTATCATGTACAATTGAGAGAGATAACAGTTTCTCTTGTTAGCCTGTTTTATTTCTTTAGATGATAAGATGCACATTCCTTTTTCATCAGGTGTGGCAATCTCACAGACTTTGAAGAAATATTTCAGTAACACCATTTTTTCTGTTCATACTATACAGAGGATCATGTCCAGAAACATGACACAATAATTATTGACAGTTTTTTATTTGACATACTTATTGCTGACCATCAACATACCAATTCAAATGTACCTCCAATAAAACTGCTATATATGGTATTGTTAAAAATTAATAAAAGTGGAGACATTATGATTGTAATAATTAAAATGATAAATAATAATATTTAACTAATACCATTCTTGTTTTGTTGTCCATTAGAATGTAGCATTGAGAGGCCATTTACAACAGAGAAAATTGATCCAAACATATCTGGTATGGCAGCAGAGTCTCCATGACATAACATTCATATATACAGATATTTCGTGTAACTTGGACTTCATTAAGAACAAGATGTCAGTTCACATTCTTTGTTAATATTTTCTTCTAGTTGGTCAGTGGGCTGGGTCACAGAATTACAAGCTAACCAGGAAATCAGGTTGCTACAATAGGTTGAAAAGACTACCATAGTATTGTCAGCTGTTGACTGATATTAATGATGATGTCACTGTAATTATATAATTTGCTTTAACTCTAACTTGTTTGTTTCAATCAATATTGTATTTGACATTATATTACAAAGATGAAGCTGTTATACTTGTTGTTAACAATTTTGGAGCTAAAATAGATAAAGTAACTGTAATATTTTAATGTATTTAGAAGATTTTTAATTAATTGTTAATTAACCTCAATTAAAATCAATTAATATTGGTCACGCGTTGTGAGGTTTCCCGCCAAAATGTCACGAGCTTGTGCCTTGTGTTTGTCAAAATGAAGTATGACAGAGATGTCTGGGAAAAACTATTAAAAGACTCCATTTTTTTAAACTTATAGTTAGTACACAGACCCCCGTAGGTCTTCGTCGCTACGACTCGTCTCTTCGTTCGTCCACTTCGACCCTCTTCACGACTCGTCTCTTCGTTGGATCGCTTCTCTTCGCTGGATCATCATTTCATTTAGTTATGTTCATGTCGTTTTATTTATTTTCTGTTCTTTTTGATTTATTTATTATTTCATTTTCTTTCTGTTCTTTTTTTTTAATTTTTGATCAACCAGTTCGCTAATTGACTTCTCTCTTCGTTTCTACAGGACTCAATTTGGAAGTTTACCACAGTTGTCTGACGTTCTCTGATGTTTTTCCTGTTCTCTGACGTTCTCTGACTGTTCTTTGACGTTCTTTGATGTTTTGACTGTTCTCTGATGTTTCTGACTGTCCTGTTCTCTGATGTTTCTCTGACTGTTCCCTGACTGTTCTCTGGTGTTTTGACTGTTCTCTGATGTTCTCTAATATTTTGACTGTTCTCACTTCTCTGATGTTCTCTGGATGTAAAAGATGAGTCGCTATCTTGCCTGGTCTCTTCTGTCTTCTTCCTTCGAGCCTTCTTTCCTCTTCTTTTTATTTTTTTATTTTATTTTATTTTGGGCTATTCAGCCTATACACTATACACACACACATACAAACTCTATTAATCATCTTCCCCCTGCCGCCTGGCGGCCTAAAATTTTTTAAAAATATCCTAGGCCGCCAGGTGGCGGGGGGAAGCTCTGATCTTCTAGGGTGCGTGTGTGTGTGCTGTGTATGTGTGTAGATTGATGGTCCCTTTTCACTTCCTCTGTCTCTCTTCTCTCTCTTGTCCTTCATTATCACCATCAGTTCATAACTACTCTCTCTTTCTTTCCCTGCAGGAGCAGCACTGGTGAAAAAGGTGAGCTGTCTATCCCATCCATCCACTTCTCATTCATTCTTTAGTAATCCAGTTGTTATCTCTCTTTCTCCCTCTATGTTCTCACTTGTGGACTGACTGGACTCTTGGGAATTTCTCTTTTCTACAATTGCTGGATGGAGACCTACACTGGACTTGTTGGGGACTCTTCCACTACAAAGACTGTCTTATGTTATTTTAGTTTTCATTTTTTCGTTTATTATATTTATTATTCATTTTCTTTAAAAACATTTTTCACTAAATTTGTCCAAAAGTCAATCTTAACTTTAGTTTTTAATTTTAATTTCTTTGAACAATGTACAGTCTTACTTAGTTTCTATAAATCTTTTACAAACAATAGTATTATGTATATTTAATAATATGTCAATCATTTTCTTTAAAAAAAAATCTTTATTTTCTACCGAATTATATTAATATCTTTTTACATTCCGAATTATATTAATATCTTTTTGACATTAATTTTAATTCTTTTTACATTTATTTTAATCAACATTAATTTGCTTTTAATCATTAAAATTAATGCTTATTTATGGTTTAATTTGCTTTTAACTATTTAAAAATACAGTTCAGGGACTATTAATACCTTTTTTAATTGCAGATATAAACATTTATAGCATTAAAATTTGTTCCATCATTATCATGTAAATCATGTACCCCTTAAATACACATTGAGCATACAATTTGTATGATACTTGTCTGTGTCTATTATGCAACTATTAGCAATCAAATGGTTTTTTAAAATGAAACAAAAAAAATGATAGTGGTAGTAAAGTATGTCAACAAACTACAATTAAATACATACCTAAAAATCAATTGAACAGTTATAATACACTGCTTTACCTTTGTACTCTGATGCTTGATGAACAATTTGAAATAGATTTAATAAAACATGTAATATCCTTATCATAATCCAAATTTGTTTTAATAATATTGTAATATGAAAAAATAGATTATTTGAATACATTATTTTAAGTGTGATTCATATAACTGGTTTGTCTTGATCTGTAGAACTGGTTTGATTGACATTTCACAGATATTCTAAAAAAAGAGAAACTTACAACATTTTTCTCCAATAGTAGTTTTATTTGGTGGTCTAGTTTTAATACTAGTAATCTCTTCTTATTTATTCAAACAATTTCTAATTGAATATTTGTGTAATTCAAACATTTTACTCTTATAAATTGTATATTCTGAACTAAGAATATCCGTGTCCTGATCAGTCAATGCTAATGTCCAAAACTGTCCACTACAGAGAGGTTCACAACTTAAAAGCATGTGTTCAATGCAAGGACATTTAAAACCTTACCTTTTTGGGGTTTATATCCTTTACCTTCCAATTCATACATGAACTAGACCACACCACTACATGCACTTACTTTCTAATCTATCTACACTAAGTGTTTCATCTAGCCAAGAACCAGCTAAGGCATATACAAAACGCTTCTGTTTACACTCTAAGAGCTAACCAAACAGTCAGTCAAATGTTTTGGTTGACCAGTGAAAGAACTGTGACTATCAGGAGATGTATAATTGAAGGAGAACTTTTGTTGCAGTCAATATATCAAGCCTATAGAATAGAGGCAAGCAAGCATGGAATTAAGATTCAAGAGTTAAGTATTTTAGAATGCTAATTCTATATTTTTATTCGTGTACTCTATACCAAGTACTCCTAAACCATACACTATAAGGACACTCATTGATAAAACTAAGTTACTGTCTTCTACTTATATTCTGCAGTATATGGTTGACTATGTGATATCATAAACGTTAACATACCATATATTAAGTTGCTAGTAAACAGTATAATTCTCTCATCTAAAAATGGGTTCTGATGTTGTCTCCAAGAAAGCTCAAAACCAACAGTATTAAAGCTATAGAGAAAATAGAGTTATATAGAAGATATTGATATACAAAATATAAAAAAACAAAATGTACAAAAAAATAAAATGATTATATAAAGAAAAATACCTGTTTCTAGAGCTATCTCTGTGAGTAAGTGACAACATTTTACAATATAGATTTGTTGGTTCTGGCATATAAAATCTAAGGAAAAAATTTAGTGTCAATCATGTGACAATCACATGAATGTAAAGTGAAGCCTGTCATAAAAGACACTGTCAATTTGAATAGAACAGTTCTAGTTGACCAGAATTCATACAGGAGGGGGGGGGGGGAACCTGGGATCCCCCCTCCCCAAACTCCAGTTTTCCCCCTACACAAAGTTTCACTTTTGTGCATAACAATAATGAGATTGATTAATAATAACAATTGCTCTTTTTAAAGCATGCAGTCTTGTTATTTACAATAACAGTCTTCTATACTTTTCAATTTAAATATTTCTAAGATTTCATTAAAGTCTACTTCCTTTAATTCTGGCCTTAAATAGACCACTCTCCTTATTGTTGCAAATTAGCATCTGACAGTCGGTTTCACCAGCCTCGTTTTGATCATTTTCATTTGACTAAAATGACCTTTCGACAGTAGCATGCCTACTGGTAGAGTCAACAGTATAAAATCACATGCTAGGTATTAACATGACCCCAAACCCAGGGTTTCCCCATAAGAAAAAATCCTGTATGAATCCCTGTTGACATATATATAAAATACATGCACACTGTATTATAGCTAGTCCATTTGTATTATCTTTATTTCTATAGCTATACCCAGTACTCCACAGACCTGACTAATGTCAATGTTATTTACCTGTTAGTGAGTTTATCATAGAGTACTCTCAGTGACACAGGATGATATAACACAGTAATTATTTTATCATTGTGACTCCATTAGATGGTAGTGATCCATGGATCATTACTACTATAGACAATAGTACTAGTTTTTTAGTATCAGTGGACTAATGTTTGGTCAGAGTTAAACTTTACTGTCAGAGCTAATAACAGTATAGGTCTGGGAGGGGAGAGTAATACAACAAAGTCTGCAATTACAAGAAACTCTGGAAAGTTTTCAGAGATGAATGAATAGATAGATAGATGGATGGACAGAATATTATTAACTTAATATTTACAAGTTACCATGACGACTGTATATGTCCAAGTTTGCAACTGATCATGATAATTGCCATCTACATTATGTAAGTTGAGAAAAATAGATTCGTTTTCATTTCATTAGATCATGTGACTCTTACCTTCTTAGCTCTGAATCAAAATTAGAATACTCAAAGAACCCTTGAACAAACAAGTTGCTGACAGTAGCCAGTAATGTCTACAGTGACAGATACCACAAAATATTATATAAGAATATCTAACCAGTATTATTTATATTCTATCTACACATGTACTATTTAACTTGTACTATTAACTTGTCCTATTAACATGTATTATTTTACCTGTCTAACATAGTGACAAGTACAATTGATACCAACAACAGGTAGACCCAATGTAATCTTAATGGGAAAGGATGATTCTAATATGTCACATGTCCCCACTGGTTTATTGACTGATTGAATAAGCTATTGCAGTATCCCAGAGAGAAAATATCTTAGATAAAAGGATCAAACAATAATGTATGTCAATAATTTCATAGAGTAATGATGAATAGATAGTTATAGTCAATAGATGAATTGATGGATAGAGATTAACAGTGAATAAATAGATATTGTAAATGACTATGTTAGACATTAGATAGATGTATTAATAGATAATACCTACCTGTCAGTACTCTACATCTAATTATTGTAGTAGTTCTAATAACACATGAACAGCTCTATACTAATATACAGTAAGTAACACATAGTAACAGAAAAACTTACTAAGGAAAACTTTTAAGTTGTCTCTCCTCCATTAAATGGACTATCAGTGTCTTCATCTCCTCCTTCTTGTTTTATGTTAAACTAATGAAACCTCCAGTACCTATAATTATAATATTCAAACTAAATGTCTTATTAGTTATAAATTTAGTCTTTTATGTCACTGGAAATGAATATTAAGTTATGTGTCATTTATATACATACCTGGTTGTTGTTGGTAAATGATATAAATTTTAGTCAATTTCTCTTGTTCTGTCTCATGTACATTTCCTGTTGACTAGTAATAATAACAGGGCCTCCTCTAATGCCCTCTTCATTTGCTAATAACATGGGATATGAAGCTACACATAAAAATATTCCAATTAATTATCTGTAAGAGTCATTCAAATGCACACAACATATGTTACACTTTATAATTGTCTATAAGACATACAATTTCCTTATAATAAAATACCCTTCATCCTGTGTAGTGTGAATATATGTAAATTAATGTACTAATAAGCTCACATTGAGTTTGTGGTATTATATCAGGAGTTTGATTGGATGTTATGTCAGGAGTTGACCCAACCTTACTTCAGAACTCACCTCATCTTGAGTAGCTAATATCTGACCTGACAGTTTCTCTGTTAGTAGATGCTTGCCTACTGGATTGTTACTTGGTACTTGTACTCCTCCTTTATCTTTAATCTGTAATTAATACACATACTGAATGTGTCATTGTAATTAATATGATTAGGAAGTCTATACTGGATATAGTTCAGATATTTAGAGAAGGCCCTGTTTTTAAGGTAGAATCAGAGAAATCCATATTTTGAAGATAAATTAAACCACGAGGATCAATTTTGTTGGTGAGGATTAATTAGGAAAGTATCCATAGCGATTAACTAGTAGGTGGGACCAAACTATTTAAATTCATTTTTGATCTGACAGTCGTCCTAATTTTTGCTGCATGTACTTGGAAGATGGGAGGCTGAAAAAGAAGGAGTTCTCTTTAGAGAGTCAATGGATAAAATGTAAAACTTGCTGAGAAACTGTAGAAAAAGGTATGAGAGTTGAACTAGTCAGGCCTATTTTTGAGAATGTGATCTGCATCATCATGGATACTACTGTCTTAGTATATTACTTATGGTCAGTATTTGAGTTGTGTATTTAAAGGTAAGTTGTGATCACAATATCTGACTTAATGTTGTATAATTGGATGGAGTTATTGAAAACATTATATGTAGTAGATGATATGGAAGTGATGTGGATTATATAGTTTAGGAAATAATACATTAAAAATAGATTAAAAAGATAAATGAGTTGGGAACACAAATTGCTGTGCTTGCACATGTAGTAATTAATGGACATAAATAGATTTAAATGGACAGAATGATTTGTATATAACATGGAAAGATATTAATTATGTTGTCACAAATATACGGACTGATCTATCACTACTCCTGTACATAATTAGACCCTCTGTGTGCCCCATACATAGGTAAACCCCTTGTATAATCCCATACTTAATTAGACCCCTGATTCCTCCCACACATTGGTAAGTCCCGCTTATACCACAAACTTAATTAGCCCCCTGTATATAAATATACATAAGTACACCCTTATATATTCCCATACATATGTACAAACAAACATGCTATGTCAAACTTTGTCTTTTTTTTCCTTAGAAACTCATTCAGCAATTTGATCAATGTGGTCCTCACTATTTATCTGTTCTTAAACTAATACAGTGCTTGTTGTACTGGTGAAAATGGACTTTGTGAGGCTAACATAACACTATTAAGAGGAATCTTGAAAAAGAAATGATCCTCTCTAGAAGCACTACTAGCAGAGAAGTAAGCACATCAGTTTCCTTAAACTCTGTATAACATTCTAGTATATTACAGTATATTTTCTTTATAGATGATGCTGCTCTTGCAACAATAAAGGAGTGGACCACTGTCAATAGCTATAGAGAATTCAAGCCTAAAGCTTATTTAGACTGCAGAACTGTTTTCACAGATGAGAACAGAACAAAAAAAAAACTGGTTCATTACCAGATATACATTTTGAAAGACCTGTTACAACTGATACTGATGGTATAAATTATAAAAAAATATAGAATATATTTCTTTTTAGCTCATTTTCTTCAGGGAATATTAAAAAGTTTAAATAACTTGATGGGAACTTGATTTGTTTGTAAAATATTTTATATTTGTGTTGGAAATGGTGTACACATTTAATCTGAAAGAGTTCTTGTAGTATATTATACTAGCAAAAACTTACCATGACTGTGATCTAACATTATCAGTAAATTGTCAGATAAATAATAATTACTTCAAATAAATATTTATATACAGTAACACTTAATTAAAGCAAAAATTCCAAAAATACTATGTACTCGTTTTATAAGAAACAGGAGCATTGTAAGCCATAGTTTACATGCAGGTTATGCTTGTCATGGGCAAGGAATGTACCCGAAGTACGTGGAGTTTCCAATATTAGTCTGTACTATCTATGCCTTGTAGCTGATGATTAATCTCTTCTTAAGAGACGCCGTGTATCAGTGGTAAGTGAAATATAAAGTACAAGTTAATTAGTAGTACTGTATGTAAATAACATGAGTCATACGTCATATTAATGCTTGCAGCGGTAAGTACTCTCTCCTAGCAATTGATTATTAAGTTTTACAATGTTTACTTTACAATGTTGAACATTCAAATGTTTACTTGTTGACTAAATACACAAGATATATTACTTCCTATAAACATTATCGGTTGTGGAGGACTATAGAGAGGAAGTACGTCTCTTTACATAACTTAGCATATTTTTAGTTAAATCTGGTAGTACGACAGTCTTTCGATATTTGCAATGACAGTAACTTGTATATTGATTAGTTCAGTTGAAATAGTATTAATCTCTTGTTTATGACCCCTTTCAAATATTAGACAACAAAATACAAATATTACCCTTTGACAGTTTTATACATATTGAGTAGACTGTTTTTTGGTTTTGTGGTAACTTAGTATTAGACTTACATCATATTGATGAAACTATGGTAACCAAGGTCTTGATTGAAATGATGCAATACCTTTTCCATAATGATATATATAATAATACATTATAGTAGTAACTACATTATAGTATAACTGATATATGTACATTATAGTATAACTGATATATGTACATTATAGTATAACTGATACATGTACATTGATATCTAATGTTTCATAAAGGTCAAGTTGTTAGTACCAACCCTCTCCTGGTAATGGCAGCTCAGAAAGAAGAAAGCAGCGGAAAATTGTAAGTATATTAGTGAATAATCCAGTATACTACATGTGTTAGTATTTAATGAATACAATACATATTATTAGTATAAGCAGCTTATACATAGAAATATGCCCAGAAAGAATTGCCGTCACGTTCAATCTATTACAGTATATTCCATTAATATAGCAGCTGTTAAAGTTGACTAATTGAGTTTTTTATTATAAGTAGAAAAAATGAGAACTAGCTAAACAACCAAATTATTCTTTTTTTTCCTATACTAACATATACACAGCTTCTTCATAGCTCAAATTGTAAATAGCTTAAGTGTTGACAGAGTTTAAAGTAAAACAGATAAGTGTTTATGTTTAAAGAAAAGTTATGTCATTACTTAGTTTGTGCTTGATCAGTACATGGCATTTCTCAATCTACAGCTATTTTTCTGTCTACTATACCTTCTTCTTGTTAAAATAGATTTTTTAAGAATCTAAAAGTTAGTCAATAAAAGCTTATTAGTAGACAATTCTGTTAAGTGGACAATATAGTATATATTTGAGATGTATGAATATATAGATACATGAAGAAAGTGAGGGCTATTATGTTGTGCATTGTGGTTAATTAACTACTAACTACTATTACTATTATCTTATAAGTTGTGTAATCACGTGAGAACCGTGTGCTCTGATTTTGTAATTTAGACTCTCCTCTCTCTCTCATTAATTGATTATTGTAAGAATTGTGAATAAGAGGAAGTAGAACCGTCAAAGGGAGGAACCCAGTTATAGATACAATTACAATTATTTTACAATGTGATAGCTATTCTTACACATGGAATCTGGTACTCAATATATAAAGTCATTTTAATGTCTTCGTATATCAAGAAATATTAGTGTTTATTAATATTCACTTATCGTTCTATTATAGTTTAGATACATTATATAAATAACTCAATTGAACTATTTATTGTTAGTTAGTATAGTCATGTATTTGTAGTATAGTCTAATTGTCTCTGTTAGTTTATATGAGAAATAGTGTGATTACTATGATAAGGAAATTTGTTTTCATAATTCTATTCCAAAAAGGATTCTGTGTTGATTACCCTATTACACTCAGCATTAACATTTATCCCTGATGATACATCTATAGCTAGTATATAACAACAAAATACAAGTTCCTTAAATAAATTACATTAGATGTGTATTTGACCTGTCCCATAGTTTTATTAGTCTCATATAATACATGTATGTGTATGATTTACTATTTTAAATGTATAAGTGTTTTATTATTATATAGAATGAGGAAACTTTGGAGTTCTGCTGAAGCTGGACATTTAGAGAAAGTCAAACAATCCCTTCTGAAAAGAGCAAGCCTCAAATGTTCGTTTTAATGTAAATCCTATTGCTTTATTTTTTAATTTACTGTTATTATTTGACTTAGGTAATTAATTCAAAATATGTAAAATTTAATAAGTTTTTAATTCATTTTAGCTGCACCTAAATATTAATTAAAAACTTCTACATTATTTTACATAATTTATTAATTATTATTCTATTTGTTAAAGTTACTGAATAGTATCCACAATTAATAACATACATGATCTTTACATGTAGTATTTTTAATATTGTCTTATAAATTTAAGTGAATGTAATCCATTAAATATTGTGTGATAGTAATGTCTTAATTAATGATACAATGTCCATGTAAAGTAATAGCTTGTATTGTGTATGCATAATATATGTAATTGGATTGTATTTCATTTATTAAAGTGTACTTTGTTTATTATATAGATTCATAATGTTAAAGGTCGTTATAAAAACAGGAACAAACCTCATACTATAGCTTACATCAATGGTCATAACACAACAGTAGAGTTCTTGGAAAAAGTTGGAGCTATTCCTGATTATGTAAGTGTATACATGTATGTAGTTGAGGTCAATATGTTTTTTAATGGTATTAATGATTAATAAAATTCAATAGTCCTGTATACAATCATTAACACTCACTCAAACTGGTAGTAAAATGGCTTAACAAGTTTGATGTTAGTATTTCATATTTGCTGATTAATAACTGACTGAATGTATTATTAAACAGTTACTAATTGTCTTTGACTAGTCTTAACCATTGATAGCACTGCAAATATTAACCATTGATAGCACTGCAAATATTCTGTCATAAAGGAGATCTTTATCTATGTATATTGTGAATTATATAGTGTTAAAGTTTTGAAATCACTTCAGATAAAGTGTCCTTTTATAGGTAGGATAATAGTTAAACAACAGTGCACATGGTCATGTAATTTATACATAGTTAATATGGAGCTTCCGAAAATTTTGGCAATGTGGCATTTTTGTACTACATGTGTATTCTTAGTATATACTGTTATATTTATTATGATGTAAACTATTTGTATTTACTTTCTTAGGATGAGATTATGTTTGGCAGCTGCTGTAAGAGGATTAGTAGATATAGTGACAAGAAGCTTTAAGAAGAATGCTAATGTGAATGCTAAAGAGCAAGGTTTTTGTAAGTTTTACCTTATTATAATAAATGACTCTTTTCTAGTAAAGGATAACTTATTAATTTCACAACTATAACTTCGTTGCCACTGCATAATATAAGAATCCACAGTGCAATGTATAGTTTTACTGTATGTAATGCTATTAAACAAAGTGCAAGCACAATAAATGTAAAAATAAACAGTGAGTTAACATCTTATTATGTTGTTAAGATATCAAATGCCTACAATACAGCTGATCCATTTACGGTTAATATATCAAAACTACAGGTCATCCTTACAGTCATAGATTGTTATCATTAGGAAGCTTTTTACTATCCAGATACTTTACTAAACAGTCTTGTTGTATGCTATAATATACAAGGATTCTTATATCAACAAAATCACTGGTTCATCTGTGTACACATATTTTAAACTGTTATTAACTCTATAGTATGATGTCAACATTGCTGTGATATCTTCACTATATACTGTAACTGATTACCAGACTTAGTTATATTCTCTTACTGTAGTATTTTAATAATTATAGTAGTCATATTTTCATTTACATTCTTTGTTGTCTTATTATTAGAATCAGAATACAGCTTTACATCATGCTTCAATTAATGGTCATACTGAGGTAGTCCAATTTCTACTACAGTCAAATGCAGATCCTAATATTTATAACAATGTCAGTGTGTCTTGTGTATAATTTATATTTCATTTATATCTCTACTACATGTACATATATTATGTAGTACTACCTGTATAGTAGGACAGGATATAGATCAGAGCCAATGTAATGTAATTAATTTTCAATAAAGTATGGATAGGACAAAGTAGCTCTCATTTGTTGTTTGATATAAACAATTACTAATATAACTGGAAAATATAATAACCTAATATGTAAAATAATATATAAAATATTAATTGTTCTTACATGAAATAAAATGATCAGTTCTAAGATTGTTTGGACCATGTGTGTATGTATATTTCTGTATATGTCCACTTTAACAAGTTTAATCTATGTTATTATTAAACAATTTATTTCATTTTATAGTGGGGACATAGTCCACTTCATTTAGCACACTGGTATGATCATGATAACATTGTTAAAATCTTATGTTCTTTTGGAGCAAGAGATATGGACCAAGTTAGAAATGTAAGTGATAAATATAATAATATATTTACTGTATATGATGGTATGGACATAGTGATCTTACATGTTATGATATATTATAAACATGACTTAATTATATGTGGGTACATGTCACAGTTATAATAATTATATTATTTATTTTAACAGGATTACTTACTTTTGACTTCTGCTAAAAATGGTGATATAGAAAATGTAACTCAAGCACTTACATCAGGTGCTAATGTCAATGTTCATCATCCTAATAAGGTTAATACACTAATTGAATAATAACAAATTATTATTGTTTGTTAGTGTTTACTTTTAAAGTAATATATTTTATAACAAAGGAGATTATTTACAGGCACTTAAGAGATTTAGCCCCACCCACTGTTGTAGACATTGTTTTCATTGTTTCATCTAGAAAAACAGTTTAATATCTCTTTTCTTACTTCCATAATATTCTCTATCATTTTTACTTTATTGACATTGTCATACAATGTTAATGAACAAGGCATTTTTATCTCAGACCTTTAATAAATATGACTATTTTGACATTTTGACAATATAGCAGGTAATCCTTAAAAGAATCCTGGTATTCACAGAAGTACCACTAGATTTGTAAAACTGGTACAAACTTGATGTTAAATGAACAGACTAAAGATAGAGATCAAAGTCACATTTGTTATTAAATCAAACATATGACTGTGAGGAAAACCCTACATAGCAACATATTAGTTTAACATTAATATATCTATTGTGTTTTCATGTCACGTGTAATGATATATTGTATAGAAATCAAAACAAGGAAGTTTGTAGGAATTACATAACCAAATTTATATCTTATTTTAAAGACATTACATAATAATAACCAAACAAGTCCTGTATATCATGTAGTTAATAATATGGTAGCCATGATAAAAAGTAAATTATTAATCATGTCTTTCAGAGCAGATGTTACAATTGTTATACTAATACTTGTATTAATGTAATATTGTCAGTTGTCAATAAACTTAAAATAAATTATAAATTAATAAATATCTGTTTCAGTAGTTGTAGTTATTATTTTATCACTAGCATACTTTACATACTAGACAGTTATGTTTTGGACTGTGTTTGTATACAACGTCAATGTCTATTTTTATACATTATCTTATAGATATATTTGAATATTGAAAGTGGTGAATGAAATTTAACTGCACAAACAAATGAATTTAATTTAAGTAGTTATAACATCAGCATTATACTATACTTTTATAATGTTACTAGACTTGCACCAAAAAATTTTAAAGCTTAAACCTTGAGTGTAGGAAGAACAGCCAGTAGTGAGACATTCTAATCTATTATTCTATGATAACTACTTGAAATTTCCAGCTTTCAATAATAGAGAAAACAAACATAACAAATGAATTTAATTTACTCTTTCCATCAACACAATTATTCAACCTGAGCATGTCTACTTGAAGACCAAGTGTTAAGTAATTTAATCTGAAGACAAAAAATGTTTCTTTAAATGTAGCCCCTTCAACTATTAATTATAAGACTTCTCTATTATTCTACGATAACTACTTGAAACTTCCAGCTTTCAATAATAGAAAAAACAAATGAATTTAATGTACTCTTTCCATCAACACAATTATTCAACCTGAGCATGTCTACTTAAAGACCAAGTGTTAAGTATTTAACCTGAAGAGAGAAAATGTTTCTTTAAATGTAGCCTCTTCAACTATTAATTATAAGACTTCTCTATTATTCTACGATAACTACTTGAAACTTCCAGCTTTCAATAATAGAGAAAACAACTGCAATACCAATACATCCAAAAGCATCTTAAGATAATTTTTATAATGTTTAATTTTAATATGTGATCTATTTTATTATTGGTATGTATTCTATAATTAATGCTATTATAATCAGCTATAAACTCTTGTGTTCTTCCTCTAGAATCAGCGAACATCTCTACATTTAGCATCAAAAAGGGGTTACTGTGATATCGTACAGCTACTGTTAAACTCCAATGCAGATCCCAATATTTGTAACGAGGTCAGTGTATATTGTTCGTTGAGACTACTAGATGTTAGTAGATTTAAATCAGTATTTAATAGATATAGAATGTTATGGGTGTGGCTGTTATAAATTTCTACATCAACTTGTTGTTCAAATTTTTGTTAGTAAAGGGTTAAGAAAGAGAGTCAGTGTCAGGTATTAGTAGGTGTGGCCTGTTATAATAGTAGTAGATATTATCTTGATATTCACAGAGGTCCCACTAGTATGATGTGCATTTGTGTCTAACTGTTCTTATGAATAGATATTATATCATTAGCATTATACTATACTTTATAATGTTACTAGACTTGCACCAAAAAACTTAAAGCTTAAACCTTTGAGTGTGTAGGAAGAACAGCCAGTAGTGAGACATTCTACTTTATTATTCTATGATAACAACTTGAAATTTCCAGCTTTCAATAATAAAGAAAACAAATGAATTTAATGTACTCTTTCCATCAACACAATTATTCAACCTGAACATGTCTACTTGAAGACCAAGTGTTAAGTAATTTAACCTGAAGAGAGAAATGTTTCTTTAAATGTAGCCTCTTCAACTATTAATTATAAGATTTCTCTATAATTCTACAATAACTACTTGAAACTTCCACCTTTCTATAACAGAGAATGCAACTGAAATAATAATACATCCAAAAGCATCTTAAGATAATTTTTATAATGTTTAATTTTAATATGTGATCCATTTTATTATTGGTATGTATTCTATAATTAATGCTATTACAATCAACTATAAACTCTTGTGTACTTCCTCTAGGATTGGCAAACATCTCTACATTTAGCATCAGAAGGGGTTACTGTGATATCGTACAGCTACTGTTAAACTCCAATGCAGATCCCAATATTTGTAACGAGGTCAGTGTATATTGTTTGTAGAGACTACTAGATGTTAGTAGATTTAAATCAGTATTTATTAGATATAGAATGTTATGGGTGTGGCTGTTATAAATTTCTACATCGACTTGTTGATCAAATTTTTGTTAGTAAAGGATTAAAAAATATAGTCAGTGTCAGGTATTAGTAGGTGTGGCCTGTTATAATAGTAGTAGATATTATCTTGATATTCATAGAGGTCCCACTAGTATGATGTGCATTTTTTGTGTCAAACTGTTCTTATGAATGGATATTATATCATTAGCATTATACTATACTTTTTATAATGTTACTAGACTTGTACCAAAAAACTTAAAGCTTAAACCCTTGAGTGTAGGAAGAACAGCCAGTACTGAGCCATACTTCTCTATTATTCTATGATAACTACTTGAAATTTCCAGCTTCCAATAATAGAGAAAACAAATGAATTTAATGTACTCTTTCCATCAACACAATTGTTCAACCTGAGCATGTCTACTTGAAGACCAAGTGTTAAGTAATTTAACCTGAAGAGAGAAAATGTTTTTTAAAATGTAGCCTCTTCAACTATTAATTATAAGACTTCTTTATTATTCTACGATAACTACTTGAAACTTCCAGCTTTTAATAATAGAGAAAACAACTGCATTAACAAAACATCCAAAAGCATCTTAAGATAATTTTTATAATGTTTAATTTTAATATGTGGTCCATTTTATTATTGGTATATATTATATAATTAATGCTATTATAATCAACTATAAACTCTTGTGTACTTCCTCTAGGATCAACAAACTTCTCTACATTTAGCATCAAAAAGGGGTTACTGTGATATCGTACAGCTACTGTTAAACTCTAATGCAGATCCCAATATTGTAATGAGGTCAGTGTATATTGTTTGTAGAGATTACTACTTGTTAGTAGATTTAAATCAGTATTTAATAGATATAGAATGTTATGGGTGTGGCTGTTATAAATTTCTATATTGACTTGTTGTTCAAATTTTTATTAGTAAAGGATTAAGAAAGATAGTCAGTGTCAGATATTAGTAGGTGTGTCCTGTTATAATAGTAGTAGATATCATATTGATATTCACAGAGGTCCAACTAGTATGATGTGCATTTGTGTCAAACTGTTCTTCTGAATAGAAGTTGTATCATCAGCATTATACTATACTTTTATAACGTTACTAGACTTGCACCAAAAACCTTAAGGCTTAAACCCTTGAGTGTAGGATGAACAGCCAGTAGTGAGACATTCTTCTCTATTATTCTACGATAACTACTTGAAACTTCCAGCTTTCAATAATAGAGAAAACAACTGCAATACCAATACATCCAAAAGCATCTTAAGACAATTTTATAATGTTTAATTTTAATATGTGATCCATTTTATTATTGGTATATATTCTATAATTAATGCTATTATAATCAACAATAAACTCTTGTGTTCTTCCTCTAGAATCAGCGAACATCTCTACATTTAGCATCAAAAAGGGGTTACTGTGATATCGTACAGCTACTGTTAAACTCTAATGCAGATCCCAATATTTGTGATGAGGTCAGTGTATATTGTTTGTAGAGACTACTAGATGTTAGTAGATTTAAATCAGTATTTAATAGATATAGAATGTTATGGGTGTGGCTGTTATAAATTTCTACATCGACTTGTTGTTCAAATTTTTGTTAGTAAAGGATTAAGAAAGATAGTCAGTGTCAGGTATTAGTAGGTATGGCCTGTTATAATAGTAATAAATATTATCTTGATATTCACAGAGGTCCCACTAGTATGATGTGCATTTGTGTCTAACTGTTCTTATGAATAGATATTATATCATTAGCATTATACTATACTTTATAATGTTACTAGACTTGCACCAAAAAACTTAAAGCTTAAACCTTTGAGTGTAGGAAGAACAGCCAGTAGTGAGACATTCTACTTTATTATTCTATGATAACAACTTGAAATTTCCAGCTTTCAATAATAAAGAAAACAAATGAATTTAATGTACTCTTTCCATCAACACAATTATTCAACCTGAACATGTCTACTTGAAGACCAAGTGTTAAGTAATTTAACCTGAAGAGAGAAAATGTTTCTTTAAATGTAGCCTCTTCAACTATTAATTATAAGATTTCTCTATAATTCTACAATAACTACTTGAAACTTCCACCTTTCTATAACAGAGAATGCAACTGAAATAATAATACATCCAAAAGCATCTTAAGATAATTTTTATAATGTTTAATTTTAATATGTGATCCATTTTATTATTGGTATGTATTCTATAATTAATGCTATTACAATCAACTATAAACTCTTGTGTACTTCCTCTAGGATTGGCAAACATCTCTACATTTAGCATCAGAAGGGGGTTACTGTGATATCGTACAGCTACTGTTAAACTCCAATGCAGATCCCAATATTTGTAACGAGGTCAGTGTATATTGTTTGTAGAGACTACTAGATGTTAGTAGATTTAAATCAGTATTTATTAGATATAGAATGTTATGGGTGTGGCTGTTATAAATTTCTACATCGACTTGTTGATCAAATTTTTGTTAGTAAAGGATTAAAAAATATAGTCAGTGTCAGGTATTAGTAGGTGTGGCCTGTTATAATAGTAGTAGATATTATCTTGATATTCATAGAGTCCCACTAGTATGATGTGCATTTTTGTGTCAAACTGTTCTTATGAATGGATATTATATCATTAGCATTATACTATACTTTTTATAATGTTACTAGACTTGTACCAAAAAACTTAAAGCTTAAACCCTTGAGTGTAGGAAGAACAGCCAGTACTGAGCCATACTTCTCTATTATTCTATGATAACTACTTGAAATTTCCAGCTTCCAATAATAGAGAAAACAAATGAATTTAATGTACTCTTTCCATCAACACAATTGTTCAACCTGAGCATGTCTACTTGAAGACCAAGTGTTAAGTAATTTAACCTGAAGAGAGAAAATGTTTTTTAAAATGTAGCCTCTTCAACTATTAATTATAAGACTTCTTTATTATTCTACGATAACTACTTGAAACTTCCAGCTTTTAATAATAGAGAAAACAACTGCATTAACAAAACATCCAAAAGCATCTTAAGATAATTTTTATAATGTTTAATTTTAATATGTGGTCCATTTTATTATTGGTATATATTATATAATTAATGCTATTATAATCAACTATAAACTCTTGTGTACTTCCTCTAGGATCAACAAACTTCTCTACATTTAGCATCAAAAAGGGGTTACTGTGATATCGTACAGCTACTGTTAAACTCTAATGCAGATCCCAATATTTGTAATGAGGTCAGTGTATATTGTTTGTAGAGATTACTACTTGTTAGTAGATTTAAATCAGTATTTAATAGATATAGAATGTTATGGGTGTGGCTGTTATAAATTTCTATATTGACTTGTTGTTCAAATTTTTATTAGTAAAGGATTAAGAAAGATAGTCAGTGTCAGATATTAGTAGGTGTGTCCTGTTATAATAGTAGTAGATATCATATTGATATTCACAGAGGTCCAACTAGTATGATGTGCATTTGTGTCAAACTGTTCTTCTGAATAGAAGTTGTATCATCAGCATTATACTATACTTTTATAACGTTACTAGACTTGCACCAAAAACCTTAAGGCTTAAACCCTTGAGTGTAGGATGAACAGCCAGTAGTGAGACATTCTTCTCTATTATTCTACGATAACTACTTGAAACTTCCAGCTTTCAATAATAGAGAAAACAACTGCAATACCAATACATCCAAAAGCATCTTAAGACAATTTTTATAATGTTTAATTTTAATATGTGATCCATTTTATTATTGGTATATATTCTATAATTAATGCTATTATAATCAACAATAAACTCTTGTGTTCTTCCTCTAGAATCAGCGAACATCTCTACATTTAGCATCAAAAAGGGGTTACTGTGATATCGTACAGCTACTGTTAAACTCTAATGCAGATCCCAATATTTGTGATGAGGTCAGTGTATATTGTTTGTAGAGACTACTAGATGTTAGTAGATTTAAATCAGTATTTAATAGATATAGAATGTTATGGGTGTGGCTGTTATAAATTTCTACATCGACTTGTTGTTCAAATTTTTGTTAGTAAAGGATTAAGAAAGATAGTCAGTGTCAGGTATTAGTAGGTATGGCCTGTTATAATAGTAATAAATATCATCTTGATTTTCACAGAGGTCCCACTAGTATGATGTGCATTTGTGTCTAACTGTTCTTATGAATAGATATTATATCATTAGCATTATACTATACTTTTATAATGTTACTAGACTTGCACCAAAAAACTTAAAGCTTAAACCTTTGAGTGTAGGAAGAACAGCCAGTAGTGAGACATTCTACTCTATTATTCTATGATAACTTAAAATTTCCAGCTTTCAATTATAGAGAAAACAAATGAATTTAATGTACTCTTTCCATCAACACAATTATTCAACCTGAGCATGTCTACTTGAAGAGCCAAGTGTTAAGTAATTTAACCTGAAGAGAGAAAATGCTTCTTTAAATGTAGCCTCTTCAACAATTTATTATAAGACTTCTCTATTATTCTACGATAACTACACTGTAAAAATTAAATTGTTATTTTAACAATTACTTTGTAGTTTACATTGGTGGATTACTATGATATATAGAATTTTTGTGAATTACTCATTGTGTAATTTCTCGGTATGTTGTACTTTTACATGCCAACAAATTACACAATGAGTAATTCACATAAATTCTATATTCCATAGTAACCAACTGATGTAAACTACAAAGTAATTGTTAAAATAACAATTTAATTTTTACAGTGTACTTGAAACTTCCAGCTTTCAATAATAGAGAAAACGTCTGCAATAACAATACATCCAAAAACATCTTAAGATAATTTTTATAATGTTTAATTTTAATATGTGGTCCATTTTATTATTGGTATATATTCTATAATTAATGCTATTATAATCAACTATAAACTCTTGTGTACTTCCTCTAGGATCAACAAACTTCTCTACATTTAGCATCAAAAAGGGGTTACTGTGATATCGTACAGCTACTGTTAAAGTCCAATGCAGATCCCAATATTTGTAATGAGGTCAGTGTATATTGTTTGTAGAGATTACTAGATGTTAGTAGATTTAAATCAGTATTTAATAGATATAGAATGTTATGGGTGTGGTTGTTATAAACTTCTACATCAACTTGTTGTTCAAATTTTTGTTAGGAAAGGATTAAGAAAGATAGTCAGTGTTAGGTATTAGTAGGTGTGGCCTATTATAATAGTAGTAGATATCATCTTGATATTCACAGAGGTCCCACTAGTATGATGTGCATTTGTGTCAAACTGTTCTTATGAATAGAAATTGTATCATCAGCATTATACTATACATTTATAGTGTTACTAGACTTGCACCAAAAAATTTAAAGCTGAAACCCTTGAGTTTAGGAAGAACAGCCAGTAGTGAGCCATACTTCTCTATTATTCTATGATAACAACTTGAAATTTCCAGCTTTCAATAATAGAGAAAACAAATGAATTTAATGTACTCTTTCCATCAACACAATTATTCAACCTGAGCATGTCTACTTAAAGACCAAGTGTTAAGTAATTTAACCTGAAGAGAGAAAATGTTTCTTTAAATGTAGCCTCTTCAACTATTTATTATAAGACTTCTCTATTATTCTACGATAACTACTTGAAACTTCCAGCTTTCAATAATAGAGAAAACAACTGCAATAACAATACATCCAAAAGCATCTTAAGATAATTTTTATAATGTTTAATTTTAATATGTGATCCATTTTATTATTGGAATATATTCTATAATTAATTCTATTATAATCAACAATAAACTCGTGTACTTCCTCTAGAATCAGCGAACATCTCTACATTTAGCATCAAAAAGGGGTTACTGTGATATCGTACAGCTACTGTTAAACTCTAATGCAGATCCCAATATTTGTGACAGGGTCAGTGTATATTGTTTGTAGAGATTACTACTTGTTAGTAGATTTAAATCAGTATTTAATAGATATAGAATGTTATGGGTGTGGCTGTTATAAATTTCTATATTGACTTGTTGTTCAAATTTTTATTAGTAAAGGATTAAGAAAGATAGTCAGTGTCAGATATTAGTAGGTGTGGCCTGTTATAATAGTAGTAGATATCATCTTGATATTCACAGAGGTCCCACTAGTATGATGTGCATTTGTGTCAAACTGTTCTTCTGAATAGAAGTTGTATCATCAGCATTATACTATACTTTTATAACGTTACTAGACTTGCACCAAAAACCTTAAGGCTTAAACCCTTGAGTGTAGGATGAACAGCCAGTAGTGAGACATTCTTCTCTATTATTCTACGATAACTACTTGAAACTTCCAGCTTTCAATAATAGAGAAAACAACTGCAATACCAATACATCCAAAAGCATCTTAAGACAATTTTTATAATGTTTAATTTTAATATGTGATCCATTTTATTATTGGTATATATTCTATAATTAATGCTATTATAATCAACAATAAACTCTTGTGTTCTTCCTCTAGAATCAGCGAACATCTCTACATTTAGCATCAAAAAGGGGTTACTGTGATATCGTACAGCTACTGTTAAACTCTAATGCAGATCCCATATTTGTGATGAGGTCAGTGTATATTGTTTGTAGAGACTACTAGATGTTAGTAGATTTAAATCAGTATTTAATAGATATAGAATGTTATGGGTGTGGCTGTTAGAAATTTGTACATTGACTTGTTGTTCAAATTTTTGTTAGTAAAGGATTAAGAAAGATAGTCAGTGTCAGGTATTAGTTGGTGTGGCCTGTTATAGTAGTATTAGATATCATCTTGATATTGACAGAGGTCCCACTAGTATGATGTGCATTTGTGTCAAACTGTTCTTATGAATAGATATTATATCATTAGCATTATACTATACTTTTATAATGTTACTAGACTTGTATCAAAAAACTTAAAGCTTAAACCCTTGAGTGTAGGAAGAACAGCCAGTAGTGAGCCATACTTCTCTATTATTCTATGATAACAACTTGAAATTTCCAGCTTACAATAATAGAGAAAACTAATGAATTTAATTTACTCTTTCCATCAACATAATTATTCAACCTGAGCAGTTAAATATATAATTTGACTTCTATGATATAAACTTACTATATCTAGATACCTCAATAAACAATCCTGTTGTATTTCTGTAATAGACGACTAATTCTGATATTGACATATATTTTTATACTGTTACTAACTCTATTGTATGAAGTTCAACATTGTTGTGATATCTTCACTATATACTGTAACTGATTACTGGACTTAGTTATATTCTCTTACTGTAGTATTTTAATAATTATAGTAGTCATATTGTCATTTATATTCTTTGTTGTCTTATTATTAGAATCAGAATACAGCTTTACATCATGCTTCAATTAATGGTCATACTGAGACAGTCCAATTTCTACTACAGTCAAATGCAGATCCTAATATTTATAACAAGGTCAGTGTGTATTGTGTATAATTTATATTTCATTTATTATCTCTACTACATGTACATATATGTAGTACTACCTGTCTAGTAGGACAGGATATAGATCAAAGTCAATGTAATGCAATTAATTTTCAAAGTATGGATAGGACAAAGTAGCTCTCATTTGTTGTTTGATATATAACAATTACTAATATAACTGGAAAAATATAATAAATCTAATATGTAAAATAATATAGAAAACTTTAATATGTTCTTACTTGAAATAAACATGATTACTTCTAAGATTATTTTGGACCATGTATGTATATATATTACTATATATGTCCACTTTAACAATTTTTATCTATCGTTATTATTATTAAACAATTTATTTCATTTTATAGTGGGGACATAGTCCACTTCATATAGCATACTGGTATGATCATGATAACATTGTTAAGCTCTTATGTTCTTTTGGAGCAAGAGATATGGACCAAGTTAGAAATGTAAGTGATAAATATAATAATATATTTACTGTATATGATGACATGGACATAGTGATCTTACATGTTATGATATATTATAAACATGACCTAATTATATGTGGTACATGTCACAGTTATAATAATTATATTATTTATTTTAACAGGATGACTTACTTTTGACTTCAGCTGAAAATGGTGATATAGAAAATGTAACTCAAGCACTTACATCAGGTGCTAATGTCAATGTTCATCATCCTAATAAGGTTAATACACTAATTAAATAATAACAAATTATTATTGTTTGTTAGTGTTACTTTTTAAAGTAATATATTTTATAACAAAGGAAATTATTTACAGGCACTTAAGAGATTTAGTCCCACCCACTGTTGTAGACATTGTTTTCATTGTTTCATCTAGAAAACAGTTTAATATCTTTTTTTATTTCCATAATACTTCTCTATCATTTTACTTTATTGACATTGTCATACAATGTTAATGAACAAGGAATTTTTTTATCCCAGACCTTTAATTAATATGACTATTTTGACATTTTGACAAACTTCCTACTAACCTTGTACTATTAATACAACTTTTTGCCAAATTCAAGTTTATCAAAAGACTATTATATATTTATAAACTAGTAGATTTGTATTTAGTGATATAATGTTGTCTTTGGTAAATAATATTCATAGTCAGTGAATGTCAGCCAATAAATGATATGAACATTTCTATTATTAAATTCTATAGACTAACAATATAGCAGGTAATCCTTAAAAGAATCCTGGTATTCACAGAAGTACCACTAGATTTGTAAAACTGGTACAAACTTGATGTTAAATGAACAGACTAAAAATAGAGATCAAAGTCACATTTGTTATTAAATCTAACATATGACTGTGTGAGGAAAACCCTACATATCAACATATTAGTTTAACATTAATTATCTATTGTGTTTTCATGTCATGTGAAATGATATATTGTGTAGAAATCAAAAAAGGAAGTTTGTAGGAATTACATAACCAAATTTATATCTTATTCTTAAAGACATTACATAATTATAACCAAACAAGTCCTGTATATCATGTAGTTAATAATAATGGTAGCCATGATCCAAAAATAAATTATTACTCATGTCTTTCAGAGCAGATGTTACAATTGTTATACTAATACTTGTATTAATGTAATATTGTCAGTAATTTCTTATCAATAAACTTAAATAAATTATAAATTATGTTTTGGACTGTATTTGTATACAATGTCAATGTCTATTTTTATACATTATTTTATAGATATATTTGAATATTGAAAGTGGTGAATGAAATTTAACTGCACAAACAAATGAATTTAATTTACTCTTTCCATTAACACAATTATTCAAGCTGAGCATGTTTACTTGAATACCAAGTGTTAAGTAATTTAACCTGAAGACAGAAAGTGTTTCTTTAAATGTAGCCTTTTCAACTATTAATTATAAGACTTCTCTATTATTAAGGATTAAGAAAGATAGTCAGTGTCAGGTATTAGTAGGTGTGGCCTGTTATAATAGTAGTAGATGTCATCTTGATATTGAAGTTGGGAGTTTCTTTACCACGTTATTCATGTTTTTAAGAAAAAGATTATTTGAGCTTTATGAACATGATAATATATTCTGAAAAAAAGTACAGAACGTTTCGGCCAAAGGCCTTCATCAGCTGTATGAAACTAGGCAAAAAAAGTCACGCTATTTATAGCAATGCATGATTGTTTACAGTTAGTAATTGGGCTAAGAGGTGAAAGGTTGTCCCAGAAGGCTAAAAAGAGACGCTAATTTGTTCCGTGTAGAAGGTGAGAAAACAACATCTTGGACCATAGAGCTCAAAACAGACGCGAACTAGTTAATTGTTGTGGGCGTGGCTAATGATTATTGATTTCGAACCTGTATGTTGTAAAGCAGAGATGTCTAGGTAGGATTGATGATAAAGGCTGGATCTAGGTTGATGGTGTTGCTGGTGGTTTTGATGAATATTGCTTCTTTGGTCTTTCTCTTCCACCAGCTGATCTCTTGTTCAAGTATTCTGCACTCATCCCATTAAATCTTGTGTCCTGTTTTGATGAAGTGGAGAGCCAAAGCATTGGTGGTATCACCATTTTTAACAGCCCTCTTATGTTCAGCTTTTCTTATTTTCATTGTTCTGCCAGTTTCTCCAATGTATACAGCACCACATTCGCAAGGGATCTCATAGATGACTCCCACTTTATCCTCTGGTGGAGTAGGGATCTTGACATGTGGAAGGGATCTCCTAAGTGTATTTCTAGAGGTAAATGCAGTTTTGATGTTGAGGGAACGACAAGCTTGACTGATGCCTTCACTTAGGCCTTTGACATAAGGAAGGACAAGGGTTCTCTTCTTCTTTTCTGTTGTTAAGGATTCTTCAGATGATATTGGAGCAACTGTTGTACTCTTCTTAGGTTTAGATTGATTAAGGCCATAGTAAATCCTTCTAGATGGGAAACCGTTAGCTCTGAAGACGCCATGTAGTCTATTTATCTCACGGGGGAGTGTATCCTCTGAGCATACGTTGATAGCTCTCTCCTTGAGACAATTGATGATACCTGATTTGACAAGTGGATGGTGATTAGATCTGTAATTCAGGTATCTATCAGTATGGGTGGGTTTCCTGTAGACTGTTGTAGTCAGCCTGTTGTTATTCTTTGAGATGAGTACATCTAAGAAGGCAATAGAGTTGTTAACTTCCATCTCCATTGTGAACTCAATCCTATCGTGTAGGCTATTGATGTGGGACAGAAAATCCTGTAAGGAAGAGCTGTTGTGAGGTCAGATGACGAAGGTGTCATCAACGTATCTTCTCCATAGTTTTGGTTGTAGATGAAAGGTTGAGATAGCAGTCATTTCAAAATCTTCCATAAAAATATTGGCTACTGTGGGTGATAGTGGTGAACCCATGGCTGTACCGTCCATCTGTTCATAGAGTTTATCATCTTGATATTCACAGAGGTCCCACTAGTATGATATGCATTTGTGTCAAACTGTTCTTATGAATAGATATTATATCATTAGCATTATACTATACTTTTTATAGTGTTACTAGACTTGTATCAAAAAACTTAAAGCCTAAACACTTGAGTGTAGGAAGAACAGCCAGTAGTGAGGCATTCTACTCTATTATTCTATGATAACAACTTGAAATTTCCAGCTTACAATAATAGAGAAAACTAATGAATCTAATGTACTCTTTCCATCAACACAATTATTCAACCTGAGCATGTCTACTTGAAGAGCAAGTGTTAAGTAATTTAACCTGAAGACAGAAAGTGTTTCTTTAAATGTAGCCTTTTCAACTATTAATTATAAGACTTCTCTATTATTCTACGATAACTACTTGAAACTTCCAGCTTTCAATAATAGAGAAAACAACTGCAATACCAATACATCCAAAAGCATCTTAAGATAATTTTTATAATGTTTAATTTTAATATGTGATCCATTTTATTATTGGAATATATTCTATAATTAATGCTATTATAATCAATAATAAACTCTTGTGTACTTCCTCTAGGATCAGCAAACATCTCTACATTTAGCATCAAAAAGGGGTTACTGTGATATTGTACAGCTACTGTTAAAGTCCAATGCAGATCCCAATATTTGTAATAAGGTCAGTGTATATTGTTTGTAGAGATTACTAGATGTTAGTAGATTTAAATCAGTATTTAATAGATATAGAATGTTATGGGTGTGGCTGTTATAAATTTCTGTATCGACTTGTTGTTCAAATTTTTGTTAGTAAAGGATTAAGAAAGATAGTCAGTGTCAGGTATTAGTAGGTGTGGCCTGTTATAATAGTAGTAGATATCATCTTGATATTCACAGAGGTCCCACTAGTATGATATGCATTTGTGTCAAACTGTTCTTATGAATAGATATCATATCATTACCATTATACATTACTTTTATAATGTTACTAGACTTGTATCAAAAAACTTAAAGCTTAAACCCTTGAGTGTAGGAAGAACAGCCAGTTGTGAGACATTCTACTCTATTATTCTATGATAACTACTTAAAATTTCCAGCTTTCAATAAATACAAAAAATGAATTTAATTTATTCTTTCCATCAACACAATTATTCAACCTGAGCATGTCTACTTGAATACCAAGTGTTAAGTAATTTAACCTGAAGACAGAAAATGTTTCTTTAAATGTACCCTCTTCAACTATTAATTATAAGACTTCTCTATTATTCTATAATAACTACTTGAAACTTCCAGCTTTCAATAATAGAGAAAACAACTGCAATACCAATACATCCAAAAGCATCTTAAGACAATTTTTTATAATGTTTAATTTTAATATGTGATTCATTTTATTATTGGTATATATTTTATAATTAATTCTATTCTAATCAACAATAAATACTTGTGTACTTCCTCTAGGATCGGCAAACATCTCTACATTTAGCATCAGAGAGGGTCACAGTGATATCGTACTGCTATTGTTAAACTCTAATGCAGATCCCAATATTTGTGATGAGGTCAGTGTATATTGTTTGTAGAGATTACTACATGTTACTAGTAGATTTAAATCAGTATTTAATAGATACAGAATGTTATGGGTGTGGCTGTTATAAATTTCTATATTGACTTGTTGTTCAAATTTTTGTTAGTAAAGGATTAAGAAAGATAGTCAGTGTCAGGTATTAGTAGGTGTGGCCTGTTATAATAGTAGTACCTATATTTCTATATACTACTATTATAAATTAATATTTTTTTATAAATTAATTAATATATCTGTGTTATTTTCATTACATGTACTTCATAGTAACAATAGGAAGGATAGAGCATACATTATAGATGTTGAATAATATTATGTCATCCATTGATATATGTTACTCACTAGATGTTAAACCTCCCTATATCTTGCACTGGCTTAGACATAGGGAGGTCAGGGAGGGCTTGAGCCCCCCTAATTTAAGACTGGGGGGCATAGCCCCCTTAATTTGAACGATTCAGCAATTTCAAAAAACCATTATCAAAAAAAGAATAGTGTCAAAAATTTATCACCTGACATTGTAAATGATGTACATGTATTTGTAGGTGATTGATCATGTATATGTGACCTGATTTATAAAAAGGGACCACTTCTGTCACAACATTTGTGACCTGATTTGTGAAAAAAACAGTTAATTAAAACATAACAATAAACAGTTTTGCATGTATGTAGAATAGTTATGCTTATGTACCAACTGTATGTATACAAAACTGAGATGTTTGAGATGTTTTAACAGTAGTTTGTTCAAAAGTCAGGTCACAAATGTTTTGACAGAAGTGGTCCCTTTTTGCAAATCAGGTCACATATGCATAATATTGAATAATTAATACCAGCTATACACAACTTCAAATCGTTTGTTCTTAACAGTGACTCAAAGCCACTTAAACAATTATTTACTTTTGCATATACACAACAACGACACCGATAATCTCAATTTACTTTCAATAGCCAAGGAGTTTGTAAAGAGAAATGATGAAAGGATGAAGCATTTTGGACAATTTTAAAACTGTTTACTGATTGTTATACTGTTATTGATTCAAGTTATTCGTACTTAATTTATTGTAATTTTTTTTGGCATGACAGTAAAAATATCAGGTTACATTTGAGCCCTTCCAAATTTTTTATGGTGTCTAAGCCAGTGGCTTTTATAATGTTTAATTTTAATATGTAATCCATGTTATTGTTGGTATATATTTTATAATTAATGCTATTATAATCAACAATAACTCTTGTGTACTTCCTCTAGGATCAGCAAACATCTCTACATTTAGCATCAAAAGGGGGTTACTGTAATATCGTACATCTACTGTTAAACTCCTATGCAGATCCCAATATTTGTGGTAGCTGGGTCAGTGTATATTGTTTGTAGAGATTACTACATGTTAGCAGTTTTAAATCAGTATTTAATAGATATAGAATGTTATGGATATGGCTGTTAGAAATTTTTACATCAACTTGTTGTTCAAATTTTTATTAATAAAGGATTAAGAAAGATAGTCAGTGTCAGGTATTAGTAGGTGTGGCCTGTTATAATAGTAATAGATGTCATTTATATACTACTATTATAAATTAATTTAAATTAATTAATATATCTATATGGTAGTTGTAGTTTGTTATTTTCATTACATGTACTTTATAGTAACAATAGGAAGGATAGAGCATACATTATGGATGTTGAATAATATTATGTCATCCATTGATATATGTTACTCACTAGATGTTAAACCTCCCTATATCCTGAATATATTAACATGTAATAGACATTGCTATTCTAATAAACTTGTGGTCACATTGATAAGACACAGTTACCCCTTAATTCTGATGGACAAAGAGTAATGTCATGGAGCAATGTGCCTTATCTAAGGGTGTGATTAACACATCTAAATTACCTATGGTTACTAATATAACTAGACCCCACCCCATAACAATTAAACTAGATGGCATACTTGACATATATTGCAATTGCTTGCCAACAGCTTGTGATTATTGAAGAATAATCTTTTTGCCTATAAAAGGGCTAGCACTATATTGCATATCAGTGGGTGTGGCTTATAAAATTTAAATTTACTAAGTTGACATAGAATACATTAGATACACCCACTATCTGTTCTGTTATTAAAGAAAAATAATATAACAATAATCAATGAAGACAGGAAACTGTTTGTTAGTTATTATACAAAATAATTTTATGATTACATTTAAAAAGGTCATTTTATTCTATATTAGTAGTGACAAACATATAACTTTCAATAATATATTACAATGAAACATCCATAGAACATTTTCTCAGTGATTATAATACTTAGAAATTTTATAATTATAAGTTTATTTAAAAAACAATATTTTCAAGAGAAGTCAGATGTACAAGATTTAATGCTTTGAATGGTATTTTTGTCATGAAATATTCAAACCCTAATGAGCTATACTGTATATGTCATAACATTGTAATATAGTAATCATATAATGATAAAAACACTAGGACATTGAAATAGTTTGTGTATAGATACTAACAATTGAAAACCAAATTATGATACTCAAAGTCACAGTACATAATAAGAATCCACAGTTCAATATATAATTTGACTTCTATGATATGAACTTACTATATCTAGATACCTCAATAAACAATCTTGTTGTATTTCTGTAATAGACGACTAATTTTGATATTGACAAAGTCACTACTTCATCTGTGTACACATATTTTTATACTGTTACTAACTCTATTGTATGAAGTTCAACATTGTTGTGATATCTTCACTATATACTGTAACTGATTACTGGACTTAGTTATATTCTCTTACTGTAGTATTTTAATAATTATAGTAGTCATATTGTCATTTATAATCTTTGTTGTCTTATTATTAGAATCAGAATACAGCTTTACATCATGCTTCAATTAATGGTCATACTGAGACAGTCCAATTTCTACTACAGTCAAATGCAGATCCTAATATTTATAACAAGGTCAGTGTGTATTGTGTATATTTATATTTCATTTATTATCTCTACTATATGTACATATATGTCGTACTACCTGTCTATTAGGATAGGATATAGATTGAAGCCAATGTAATGAGTATAATTAAGTAATTAATTTCAATGAATTTGTATGGATAGGACAAAGTAGCTCTCATTTGTTGTTTGATATATAACAATTACTAACATAACTGGAAAATGTAATAAACCTAAAATCTAAAATAATATATATTATTATTAATGTGTTATTACATAAAATAAACATTATCAGTTCTAAGATTGTTTGGATCATGTGTGTATGTATATATATTTCTATATATGTCCACTTTAACAAGTTTAATCTATTGCTATTATTAAAGAATTTATTTCATTTTATAGTGGGGACATAGTCCACTTCATATAGCATACTGGTATAAAATTGATAGCATTGTTAAGATCTTATGTTCTTTTGGAGGAGATATGGACCAAGTTAGAAATGTAAGTGATAAATATAATAATATATTTACTGTATATGATGACATGGACATAGTGATCTTAGATGTTATGATATATTCTAAACATGACCTAATTAAATGTTGGTACATGTCACAGTTATAATATATAATTTATTTTAACAGGATGACTTACTTTTGACTTCAGCTAAAAATGGTGATATACATAATGTAAATATAGCACTTACATCAGGTGCTAATATCAATGTTCATCATGGTGGTTATATGAAAGTTAGTATACTTATTATAGTATATGTATTGTTAGTAGTACCTGTGGTCTGTTAGTACATACTTTAAAGTACTACTATAAAGGTGAGCTGAAAATGGTAATATAGGAAATGTACTCAAGCCATTACATCAGGTGCTAATGTCAATGTTCATCATGGTCATTATAATAACGTTAGTACACTAATTGAATAATAAATTATTATTGTTTGTTAGTGTTTACTTTTTAAAGTAATATATTTTATAAAAAGGAGATTATTTACAGGCACTTAAGAGATGTAGCCCACCCACTGTTGTAGACATTGTTTTCATTTTTTTCATCTAGAAAACAGTTTAATATCTTTTTTCTTATTTCCATAATACTTCTCTATTATTTTACTTTATTGACATTGTCATACAATGTTAATGAACAAGGCATTTTTTATCTCAGACCCTTTATTTATATGACTATTTTGACATTTTGACAAACGTCCTACTAACCTTGTACTATTAATACAACTTTTTGCCAAATTTAAGTTTATCAAAAGACTGATATTTTATTTAAAATCTAATAGATTGTTATTATATATAATCTTGTCTTTGGTAAATGATATTCATGGTCAGTGAATGTCAGCCAACAAATGACATGAACATTTCTATTATTAAATTCTATGGACCTAACATTTGAATTCTATTTAGTTTATAGACTAACAATATAGCAGGTAATCCTTAAAACAATCCTGGTATTTACAGAGGTATCATTAGATTTGTAAAACTGGTACAAACTTGATGTTATCTTGTTATTACTAAGAGGTGTTATTAGAAAATGTAAAAGTAGACATATTTTAAACTACTAAAAGATGTATATAAGATGTATAGAGCAGTATGAAGGTAAATAAGATGAAAGACAAAGTTAGAACCTAAGTATATAGAAATTTAATTATAAATGATAAAGTTTAGTTTATCTTGAACATACTAAAGATAGAGATCAAAGTCACATTTGTTATTAAATCTATCATATGACTGTGTGAGGAAAACCCTACATATCAACATATTAGTTTAACATTAATTATCTATTGTGTATTCATGTCATGTGCAATGATATATTGTATGGAAATCAAAACAAGGAAGTTTGTAGGAATTACATAACCAAATTTATATCTTATTTAAAAGACTTTACATAATAATAAACAAACAAGTCCTGTATATCATGTAGTTAGTAATAATGGTAGCCGTGATCCAAAAATAAATTATTACTCATGTTTTTTCAGAGCAGATGTTACAATTGTTATACTAATACTTGCATTAATGTAATATTGTCAGTTGTTTCTTATCAATAAACTTAAGTAAATTATAAATTAATAAATATATCTGCAGTAGCTGTAGTTGTTATTTTTTTTCACTAGCATACTTTACATACTAGACAGTTATGTTTTTGGACTGTGTTTGTATACAATGTCAATGTCTCTCTTTTTATACATTATTTTATAGATATATTTGAATATTGAAAGTGGTGAATGAAATTTAACTGCACATAACAAATGAATTTAATTTACTCTTTCCATCAACACAATTATTCAACCTGAGCATGTCTACTTGAATATCAAGTGTTAAGTAATTTAACCTGAAGAGAGAAAATGTTTCTTTAAATGTAGCCTCTTCAACTATTAATTATAAGACTTCTCTATTATTCTACGATAACTACTTGAAACTTCCAGCTTTCAATAATAGAGGAAACAACTGCAATACCAATACATCCAAAAGCATCTTAAGATAATTTTTATAATGTTTAATTTTAATATGTGATTCATTTTATTATTGGTATATATTTTATAATTAATTCTATTCTAATCAACAATAAATACTTGTGTACTTCCTCTAGGATCGGCAAACATCTCTACATTTAGCATCAGAAGAGGGTCACAGTGATATCGTACTGCTATTGTTAAACTCTAATGCAGATCCCAATATTTGTGATGAGGTCAGTGTATATTGTTTGTAGAGATTACTACATGTTACTAGTAGATTTAAATCAGTATTTAATAGATACAGAATGTTATGGGTGTGGCTGTTATAATTTCTATATTGACTTGTTGTTCAAATTTTTGTTAGTAAAGGATTAAGAAAGATAGTCAGTGTCAGGTATTAGTAGGTGTGGCCTGTTATAATAGTAGTACCTATATTTCTATATACTACTATTATAAATTAATATTTTTTTATAAATTAATTAATATATCTGTGTTATTTTCATTACATGTACTTCATAGTAACAATAGGAAGGATAGAGCATACATTATAGATGTTGAATAATATTATGTCATCCAGTGATATATGTTAACTCACTAGATGTTAAACCTCCCTATATCTTGCACTGGCTTAGACATAGGGAGGTCAGGGAGGGCTTGAGCCCCCCTAATTTAAGACTGGGGGGCATAGCCCCCTTAATTTGAACGATTCAGCAATTTCAAAAAACCATTATCAAAAAAAGAATAGTGTCAAAAAATTTATCACCTGACATTGTAAATGATGTACATGTATTTGTAGGTGATTGATCATGTATATGTGACCTGATTTATAAAAAGGGACCACTTCTGTCACAACATTTGTGACCTGATTTGTGAAAAAAACAGTTAATTAAAACATAACAATAAACAGTTTTGCATGTATGTAGAATAGTTATGCTTATGTACCAACTGTATGTATACAAAAACTGAGATGTTTGAGATGTTTTAACAGTAGTTTGTTCAAAAGTCAGGTCACAAATGTTTTGACAGAAGTGGTCCCTTTTTGCAAATCAGGTCACATATGCATAATATGAATAATTAATACCAGCTATACACAACTTCAATCGTTTGTTCTTAACAGTGACTCAAAGCCACTTAAACAATTATTTACTTTTGCATATACACAACAACGACACCGATAATCTCAATTTACTTTCAATAGCCAAGGAGTTTGTAAAGAGAGAAATGATGAAAGGATGAAGCATTTTGGACAATTTTAAAACTGTTTACTGATTGTTATACTGTTATTGATTCAAGTTATTCGTACTTAATTTATTGTAATTTTTTTGGCATGACAGTAAAAAATATCAGGTTACATTTGAGCCCTTCCAAATTTTTTATGGGTGTCTAAGCCACTGTCCTGAATATATTAACATGTAATAGACATTGCTATTCTAATAAACTTGTGGTCACATTGATAAGACACAGTTACCCCTTAATTCTGATGGACAAAGAGTAATGTCATGGAGCAATGTGCCTTATCTGGGGGTGTGATTAACACATCTAAATTACCTATGGTTACTAATATAACTAGACCCCACCCCATAACAATTAAACTAGATGGCATACTTGACATATATTGCAATTGCTTGCCAACAGCTTGTGATTATTGAAGAATAATCTTTTTGCCTATAAAAGGACTAGCACTATATTGCATATCAATGGGTGTGGCTTATAAAATTTAAATTTACTAAGTTGACATAGAATACATTAGATACACCCACTATCTGTTCTGTTATTAAAGAAAAATAATATAACAATAATCAATGAAGACAGGAAACTGTTTGTTAGTTATTATACAAAATAATTTTATGATTACATTTAAAAAGGTCATTTTATTCTATATTAGTAGTGACAAACATATAACTTCAATAATATATTACAATGAAACATCCATAGAACATTTTCTCAGTGATTATAATACTTAGAAATTTATAATTATAAGTTTATTTAAAAAACAATATTTTCAAGAGAAGTCAGATGTACAAGATTTAATGCTTTGAATGGTATTTTTGTCATGAAATATTCAAACCCTAATGAGCTATACTGTATATATCATAAAACATTGTAATATAGTAATCATATAATGATGAAAACACTAGGACATTGAAATAGTTTTGTGTATAGATACTAACAATTGAAAACCAAAGTATGATACTCAAAGTCACAGTACATAATAAGAATCCACAGTTCGATATATAATTTGACTTCTATGATATGAACTTACTATATCTAGATACTTCAATAAACAATCTTGTTGTATTGCTGTAATAGACGACTAATTCTGATATTGACAAAGTCACTACTTCATCTGTGTACACATATTTTTATACTGTTACTAACTCTATTGTATGAAGTTCAACATTGTTGTGATATCTTCACTATATACTGTAACTGATTACTGGACTTAGTTATATTCTCTTACTGTAGTATTTTAATAATTATATAGTCATATTGTCATTTATATTCTTTGTTGTCTTATTATTAGAATCAGAATACAGCTTTACATCATGCTTCAATTAATAGTCATACTGAGACAGTCCAATTTCTACTACAGTCAAATGCAGATCCTAATATTTATAACAAGGTCAGTGTGTATTGTGTATAATTTATATTTTCATTTATTATCTCTACTATATGTACATATATGTCGTACTACCTGTCTATTAGGATAGGATATAGATTGAAGCCAATGTAATGAGTATAATAAGTAATAAATTTTCAATGAAATTTGTATGGATAGGACAAAGTAGCTCTCATTTGTTGTTTGATATATAACAATTACTAATATAAACTGGAAAATGTAATAAACCTAAAATCTAAAATAATAATAAATTATTATTAATGTGTTATTACATAAAATAAACATTATCAGTTCTAAGATTGTTTGGATCATGTGTGTATGTATATATATTTCTATATATGTCCACTTTAACAAGTTTAATCTATTGCTATTATTAAAGAATTTATTTCATTTTATAGTGGGGACATAGTCCACTTCATATAGCATACTGGTATAAAATTGATAGCATTGTTAAGATCTTATGTTCTTTTGGAGGAGATATGGACCAAGTTAGAAATGTAAGTGATAAATATAATAATATATTTACTGTATATGATGACATGGACATAGTGATCTTAGATGTTATGATATATTCTAAACATGACCTAATTAAATGTTGGTACATGTCACAGTTATAATATATAATTTATTTTAACAGGATGACTTACTTTTGACTTCAGCTAAAATGGTGATATACATAATGTAAATATAGCACTTACATCAGGTGCTAATATCAATGTTCATCATGGTGGTTATATGAAAGTTAGTATACTTATTATAGTATATGTATTGTTAGTAGTACCTGTGGTCTGTTAGTACATACTTTAAAGTACTACTATAAAGGTGAGCTGAAAATGGTAATATAGGAAATGTAACTCAAGCCATTACATCAGGTGCTAATGTCAATGTTCATCATGGTCATTATAATAACGTTAGTACACTAATTGAATAATAAATTATTATTGTTTGTTAGTGTTTACTTTTTAAAGTAATATATTTTATAAAAAGGAGATTATTTACAGGCACTTAAGAGATGTAGCCCCACCCACTGTTGTAGACATTGTTTTCATTCTTTCATCTAGAAAACAGTTTAATATCTTTTTTCTTATTTCCATAATACTTCTCTATTATTTTACTTTATTGACATGTCATACAATGTTAATGAACAAGGCATTTTTTATCTCAGACCCTTTAATTTATATGACTATTTTGACATTTTGACAAACGTCCTACTAACCTTGTACTATTAATACAACTTTTTGCCAAATTTAAGTTTATCAAAAGACTGATATTTTATTTAAAATCTAATAGATTGTTATTTATTAATATAATCTTGTCTTTGGTAAAAGATATTCATGGTCAGTGAATGTCAGCCAACAAATGACATGAACATTTCTATTATTAAATTCTATGGACCTAACATTTGAATTCTATTTAGTTTATAGACTAACAATATAGCAGGTAATCCTTAAAACAATCCTGGTATTTACAGAGGTATCATTAGATTTGTAAAACTGGTACAAACTTGATGTTATCTTGTTATTACTAAGAGGTGTTATTAGAAAATGTAAAAGTAGACATATTTTAAACTACTAAAAGATGTATATAAGATGTATAGAGCAGTATGAAGGTAAATAAGATGAAAGACAAAGTTAGAACCTAAGTATATAGAAATTTAATTATAAATGATAAAGTTTAGTTTATCTTGAACATACTAAAGATAGAGATCAAAGTCACATTTGTTATTAAATCTATCATATGACTGTGTGAGGAAAACCCTACATATCAACATATTAGTTTAACATTAATTATCTATTGTGTATTCATGTCATGTGCAATGATATATTGTATGGAAATCAAAACAAGGAAGTTTGTAGGAATTACATAACCAAATTTATATCTTATTTAAAAGACTTTACATAATAATAAACAAACAAGTCCTGTATATCATGTAGTTAGTAATAATGGTAGCCGTGATCCAAAAATAAATTATTACTCATGTTTTCAGAGCAGATGTTACTATTGTTATACTAATACTTGCATTAATGTAATATTGTCAGTTGTTTCTTATCAATAAGCTTAAGTAAATTATAAATTAATAAATATATCTGCAGTAGCTGTAGTTGTTATTTTTTTCACTAGCATACTTTACATACTAGACAGTTATTGTTTTGGACTGTGTTTGTATACAATGTCAATGTCTATTTTTATACATTATTTTATAGATATATTTGAATATTGAAAGTGGTGAATGAAATTTAACTGCACATAACAAATGGATTTAATTTACTCTTTCCATCAACACAATTATTCAACCTGAGCATGTCTACTTGAATACCAAGTGTTAAGTAATTAAACCTGAAGACAGAAAATGTTTCTTTAAATGTAGTCTCTTCAACTATTAATTATAAGACATCTCTATTATTCTATGATAACTACTTTCAATAATAGAGAAAACAAATGAATTTAATGTACTCTTTCCATCAATACAATTATTCAACCTGAGCATGTCTACTTGAAGACCAAGTTTTAAGTAATTTAACCTGAAGAGAGAAAATGTTTTTTAAAATGTAGCCTCTTCAACTATTAATTATAAGACTTCTCTATTATTCTAACGATAACTACTTGAAACTTCCAGCTTTCAATAATAGAGAAAAACAACTGCAATACCAATACATCCAAAAGCATCTTAAGATAATTAAAATGTTTAATTTTAATTTGTGGTCCATTTTATTATTGGTATATATTCTATAATTAATGCTATTATAATCAACACTAAACTCTTGTGTACTTCCTCTAGAATCAGCAAACATCTCTACATTTAGCATCAAAAGGGGGTTACTGTAATATCGGACATCTACTGTTAAACTCCTATGCAGATCCCAATATTTGTGGTAGCTGGGTAGTGTATATTGTTTGTAGAGATTACTACATGTTAGCAGTTTTAAATCAGTATTTAATAGATATAGAATGTTATGGATATGGCAGTTAGAAATTTTTACATCAACTTGTTGTTCAAATTTTTATTAATAAGGATTAAGAAAGATAGTCAGTGTCAGGTATTAGTAGGTGTGGCCTGTTATAATAGTAATAGATGTCATTTATATATACTATTATAAATTAATGTAAATTAATTAATATATCTATATGGTAGTTGTAGTTTGTTATTTTCATTACATGTACTTCAATAGTGACAATAGGAAAGGATAGAGCATACATTGTGGATTTGAATAATATTATGTCATCCATTGATATATGTTACTCACTAGATGTTAAACCTCCCTATATCCTGAATATTAACATGTAACAGAGATTGCTATTCTAATAAACTTGTGGTCACATTTGATAAGACACAGTTACCCCTTAATTCTGATGGACAAAGAGTAATGTCATGGGCAATGTGCCTTATCTGGGGACTGTCCTTAACAAATCTAAATTACCTATGGGTTACTAATATAACTAGGACCCTCCCATAACAATAAACTAGATGGGCATAGTTGGCATATATTGTAATTGCTTGCCAACAGCTTGAGATTATTGAAGAATAATCTCTTTGCCTATAAAAAGGCTAGCACTATATTGCATATCACTGGGTGTGGCTTATAAATTTAAATATACCATAGATAGTATAGACTATGTAACTGGGATTGGAAACGCCCATGCACTTCCAGTACACTCCTTGTCCATCTCTGCCTGACGAGCTTAAACAGCATATGAAATATAGCTTGCAGTGCTCCTGTTTCTTCTGAACAAGCATGTAGTATTTAGGAATTTTTACTTTAATTAAGTGTTACACTATAATAAATACTTATTTGAAGTATTATTATTTATATGACCAATTAATTTTACTGATAATATTAGGTCACAGTTACAGTATAAGACAAAAGTCTTTTTGCTAGTATAATACTACAAGGAGCTCTTTCAGATGTAGGTTTTTAAAATGGTACACCAGTTGCTACACAAGTGTTAGAGAGTACAGACCTCCTGTTTAAATTAATTGATCTGTGCTTTCTATAGTACAGTCTCTTTACCATCTGAAAGGAAATTAATTATTAATAATTATTTAGTACTAAATATGTACGCGTATTTTGTATCTTACATAATTATGACAGGAGATTGCCAAAGCAAGTAATAACAACTTAATAATAATAGTATAGCTTAAAAAATCTGGTGGGACATGAGCAATTAAGAAATGATTAATAAAACCTTATGTTCAACTTGTACATGCACTTATGTCATAAATAAGTACTTTGAGTAACAGAACTAAGAATTTCATTCAAACTGTTGGACATCATTTCTGTTTTAATGCACAATGAATATAATTAATAAGCAGTTATAGGCTTCCTACCACCTTAATAACGCTAAAACAACCACATGTAGAGACAATATCACAATGTAAAAATTACTAAAGTCATCAGCAAAAATAAACAGGTCAGGTCAGCATTGAATTATATAATATAGTAGACCATAGACACTAAGATTGGTTACTAATCTAAAAGAGTCGATTATCTGTCATTACAAGCAAATTAACTGACTACTTGACCTTAATATAGTCAGTGTTAATGTTAAGGTCCAAAACCCTTGAAGGCAAAAACAGAAATATGGGTCCTATTAGACACAAAGATTGTATGAGTATTTCATCACTTGTTACATATCTTTGGGTGATTTGAGTCCTTTTTGTTATTTAGTTGTAAATATTCATACTATACAGAAAACTAACATAATATTTGCTTTGTCTCATCAAAATTAATGGTTTGTGTCTATACCAAAAAATGATGCTGTGTTTAACTGAGTTTTTGACAAGAATACCTTCTTTGTTGTCCATTTCAATTGCTACTGTAAATTCAGAAATGTTTGCTAGTAAATTTTGTACACAATAGCATATACAAAAATTTAACTTATAAATATCCTTTGTAGCTATTAGTAACAATATTTATGGACATTATGACATCATGAGTTTTACCAAGGCTAAATGGTGGTGGTCTTTATATATGAGCATGGTGTTTATAGCATGTGTATTTTTACTACTTTATTTGTTTAATGTTGAATTGAGTCTTTTGATGTCCTAGCTTGTTTAGTGACTCAATATAAAATGCCATAATATGATGTAATGGGATAAGTATAGCTAATAAGGGAGTTTTGTTAGTGATATGTAATTAGCTACTGTTTATAGTATATATTTAGTATGGCTGTATATGTGGTGTGTCCATAATCATTGTTCAAATTTGAGATGGTAAATACAATAACTATAGTAAACACATTATGCAGCAAGTAAGGATCATGTTAATGCTCTAGAGTTATTATTTGAAGTGGACAAGTTGATATAAATGCTACAGACAGAGTAAGACATATTGTAGTTACTTATGAAATATTTCCTTTGAAGTATGGTCAAAATTGATATCAACTTTTCTCATGCCCAGACTGCCTATTACTTCAAAAATTATGAGACACTATTTTGACAAAAAATATTCAAATAATCCAAAATCTTTCACTGTTTGAGAAAGTACTAAACCCAAATTAATGACAAAAGACCTACTAAAGGAACAGTATAGCTGTTTCACAGTACAATTGGTAAATGAGAAAAGAGATAATTTTTTCAAATTCCTCATTCGTTGTCCTTTTAATATTATTGATATACTTTGAGAATATGAAGTGTATTTGCTTTCATGATCTTAGATTTCTTTTATTGTTTTTTTTCCTGTAACATGTCAAACATAGTCCCACATTACTCATCTAAAATATTTATACATACCTTTACACTATCACACTTCTTCGACTAATAGCAACCAAAAAGAGTCAGGTAACAAATTATTTGCACAGGGAATAATTTGTAAAGCCTTCCATACAATCTTAGTGCTAGCATAGGTCTCTGAAATGTCTTACCTCATGTAATATATCCCATAGGCCATGATTGATACCAGCAACCTGTAGTCCATTTATTGATGTTCTACATATATTAGGTATATAGGCAGAGCTGTAAGTATGCTTCGACATATCATTGCAATAAATTGTTTTCATTTCACCAGAAAAAGTGGAATTGCCTTCAAGAATGAGGTCAACCATTGCGCATAGCAGTAGATCATACATTAAATGATTAAAAGTGAATTCTTATATATTTCACAAATAACAAACTACATCACTGCTATTTTGGACATGTTTACATACATGTGGTAAATCAAAAATATTACATTCTTATGATCTTTTAAACAATAACACTTAAAATCAAAAAATAGGCGTATAGGAAGATAAGCACAGACTAATATCTGAACGTATTGGTTTCAAATTCTAGGATTTTGTCCTGTTTCTATGTATATAACTACATGATATATCTATCACTATATTGCATATCACTGGGTGTGGGCTTATAAAATTCATATATACTAAGTTGACCGGGAATACATTAGATACACCCACTATCTGTTCTGTTATTAAAGAAAAATAATATAACAATAATCAATGAAGACAGGAAACTGTTTGTTAGTTATATACAAAATAATTTATGATTACATTAAAAAGGTCATTTTATTTTATATTAGTAGTGACAAACATATAACTTCCATAATATATTACAATGAAACATCCATAGAACATTTTTCTCAGTAATTATAATACTTAGAAACCCTATACCTTTTAATTTTGTAGTCCTAAAGTCAAGTTTGAAATTTTATATCATGTTATAGAATTATTATAAGTGTGATAGATTGTGAGATAAAATGATCTAGTTTATTATTAATGACAATGTTTATAATAATTGAGAGTCATTTAATATTTCTTCTTTCTGTCTCTCTGTCATTGGTCAGTTTTGACATAACAATACAATAGTTATGATTATCTGTATTGATGACTGTTATATTGACTATATAGTTTATTGTATGATAGTTCCTGGTGCTTTTTTATAATTAAATAAACTTTTCCTCTTTTGTTTTCTAGCGTGGACAAAACACCAGCACATTATGCAGCAAAGAACGGTGGTGTTGATGTTCTAAAGTTATTAATTACAGTGGGGCAAGCTGACATAAATGCTACAGATGAAGTAAGACATATTATAGTACTTATGAATTATTCCTTTGAAGTATGACATTTAATGATTATCTTCAATACTGATATCAACCTCTCTCATATCCGACTGTCCAATATTTTGATAACAGTTTTTGGTAAAAGATGTTCCAAGAACAATAGTCCAATATCAATTTTTGATTTTTGCTTACAATATGTCAAACATAGCCTATTGTCATTACATCAAACAATTATAATATTTATTAATGGTCATGGAATAATTAATACACAAATTTAGCATGTTCTATGTAACCTTTGTGTGAGTAACTTCCTGGTATAACTTTACTATGATGATGACATCACTATTGTCATACAGGTTAACAACGACAATGTGAATGTATGGTTTAGTTTTTTGGGCTTAGAAGGTTTTTAGGGTTTAGGGTGCTTTTATTGTAACTTGTAACTTATACAATGATGATGATGTCATCATATTCAAGTTCCACGAAGAACCACCTTCCTTTATTAGCCCTCCAACATATATACACATGCACATAAAAAATTGTCTATACTTTTGTTGATTTACCTGTCTGTTTGTGGCTTCAATAGTTTTATAGACTATTTTATAACAGACTCTGCATTTTTTTTCTTATAATTAGGCAATAGCATTCTTAGGAACTTCATATATTCTAAATAGATTACCAGCTTCCAGTGGAAGTACATTAATATGTGACAAACCATTTTATATATAAACCATAGTTCACATGATCTGTTGGACAATAGTGAATTTGGTCATCTCTGGTGTGAAAGATTCCCTGACTGGTAAAGTTAACATTTTGAGAGAATTGGAGGAACTCTTTCCCTTACCAAAAAATCATCTTTCTTTTATACATTCACAACATGTGACATAGAAAGGTTCTAGCAGGTAACAATGTTTGTATATACAGAGATTATTACAATATTATGTTTTACTGAAATAAATAAACAAATTTCTAGTCCATCACATCTGAAAAATATCCTACTGTGTAAAACCTGTAAAAATTAAGTAATGTGGACTGACATTTCCATAGTATTATTCCTTGTCTCCTTTATATGTACTATTAGTATAAATGATAAATTATATTACATGAATTAATGATTCAATTCTACTTGACTATGTCCTATATCAGTGACTGTCACTGATAGATCTGTTTACATGAGATTAAATTTATATTATACATAAACTAAATATAAAGTATAGAAATTCCTTTCATCACTAAACACCTGGCTATGAGGCTAATAATTAACATTGGTATTACCTATCACTATAAGTAAGATTTAAGGAGTAGTGGCTGGCTTATAGAAAATTTCTATGTTGATTTGTCCTTTAAATTCTATTTTAGTAAAGGATTAATAAGGATAGTTATTTGACAGCTATCAGTAGGCGTGGCCTGTTATAATAGTACATATTTCTTACTGATTTTATTTTACTAAGTTATCAATTGATAGATATTACTGAACAACATGGGCATTGTAATAGTTGTTGTCATAGCAACTGTTACTATGATAAAATACTATTGATAATTTAAAGTATATCAATATAAATAGATAATGTATGTTTATTTGTATGTTTAAGTGTAAAGACACAATTATTAAGATTATTAATGGTTATCACTAACAATATTCACAATGTGGGATGTACCTCTTATTAACACTCATAACTCACTCTATGGGCAAGGGTTTACATTGCTTTGTCATTCTGTCTGTCATTGTGTTTGTCTGTTCCAAAACACAAGCAATATGGTAGAGTTTATCACTCTCAAAAATTACTACTGTGTGAATAATATGAAAATTAACTACTTTTTCAATATGGGAATTTTATGAAAAATGCTTCATCTCAAGTTGCAGCAATTTAACTTACCTTGTTCTGCTATGATCTTGGTGTCCATGCTTATTGATGAATAATTATAGTTATCCACATGATCAATAACTTGCACATGTAAGTGACTTGGGTCAAGGAGTTTTCTTGAGTGTCCTATCCACTTGCATATTTCGGTTTAGTGAAGTGTTGCAAAATCTAAGTCTATAAACATACAGTTTAGAAAAAGAACAAAGCCTCATTGAAGTGCTTTGACTTTTAATGTAACACTCATTAGTACTCGTCATAGCCTGTAGTAGATGAGGGTGTCATATGTTTTGCACTATCAACATTTCTATGACCAAGTAATAGCTATGACATTCTGCTCTTCAATAGCTTAAAAAATCTGGTGGGACATGAGCAATGCAAGAAATGATTAATAAAACCTTATGTTCAACTTCTACATGCACTTGTGTCATAAATAAAGTACTTTGAGTAACAGAACTGAGAATTGCATTCAAACTGTTGGACATCATTTCTGTTTTAAACTAAAATATACAATGAATGCACAATGAATTTAATGTGGTATTCAAAATTAATATCAACTTGTCTCATGCCCAGACTGCCTATTACTTCAAATATTTTGAGAACATATTTTTGACAAAAAATATTCAAAAGCAATAATTCAAAATCTTTCACTGTTGAGAAAGTACTAAACCCAAATTAATAACAAAAGATCTACTAAAGGAACAGTATTGCTGTTCATTAGTACAATTGGTAAATGAGAAAAGGGGAAAAGAGTCATTTAATATCTTACTTTCTGTCTCTCTAGTTATTGGTCAGTTTTGACATAACAATACAATAGTTATGATTATCTGTATTGATGACTGTTATATTGACTATATAGTTTATTGTATGATAGTTCCTGTGGTTTTTATAATTAAATAACTTTTCCTCTTTTGTTTTCTAGCGTGGACAAAACACCAGCACATTATGCAGCAAAGAACGGTGGTGTTGATGTTCTAAAGTTATTAATTACAGTGGGGCAAGCTGACATAAATGCTACAGATGAAGTAAGACATATTATAGTTACTTATGAATTATTCCTTTGAAGTATGACATTTAATATTATCTTCAATACTGATATCAACCTCTCTCATATCCGGACTGTCCAATATTTTGATAACATGTTTTTGGTAAAAAAATGTTCCCAAGAACAATAGTCCAAAATCACTTTTTGATTTTTGCTTACAATATGTCAAACATAGCCTATTGTCATTACATCAAACAATTATAATATTTATTAATGGGCAATTAATTAATGGTCATGAATAATTAAATATTTATTAATGGTCAATTAATTAATGGTCATGAAAAATTAATACACAAACTTTAGAATGTTCAATGTGACCTTTGTTGAGTACTTCTTGGTATAGCTTGTACTATGATGATGACATCACTAGTGTCATACAGGTTAATAATTACAGTGTGAATGTATGGTTTAGTATTTTAGGTTTAGAAGGTATTCAAAAGTGATATCAACTTGTCTCATGCCTATTACTTCAAATATTTTGAGAACATGTTTTGACAAAAAATATTCAAATAATCCAAAATCTTTCACTGTTGAGAAAGTACTAAACCCAAATTAATGACAAAAGATCTACTAAAGGAACAGTATAGCTGTTCACAGTACAATTGTAAATGGAGAAAAGAGATAATTTTTTCAAATTACCTCACCATGTCTTTTTATATTATTGATATTACTTGAGGATATGAAGTGTATTTGCTTTCATGATCTTAGATTTCTTATTATTTTTTTTTCCTGTAACATTGTCAAACATAGTCCCACATTACTATCTAAAATAATGTTATATATACCTTTACACCATCAACACTTCTTTGACCAGTAACAGCTGAAAAAAGTCAGGTAACAAATTATTTGCACAGAGGAATAATTGTAAAGCATTCCATTACAATCTTAGTGCTAGCATGGAATCTCTGAACTATCTTACTCGTGTATTAGTCCCATAGGCCTTGATTGATACCAGCAACCTGTAGTCCATCTATTGATGTTGCTACATATATTAGGGTATGTAGGCAGAGCTGTAAGTATGCTTTGGGCACATCACTGCAATAAATTAATAATATTTTGACTGACTACTAATTAATAAATTTAACTGCTACTTGACCTTTAATATAAATAATTTGTTAATGTTAAGGTATAGAGTCTCTGAACTGTCTTACCTCATGTATTATGGGCATATAGCTTTGGATTTATACCCAGAACCTGTAGTCGTATCTATGATGTTGCTACATATATAGGTATATCGGCAGAGCTGTAAGTATGCTTCGACACATCATGGCAATAAATTAATAGGTTATAACCAACCACATGTAGACAAAATCACAATGTAACAAATTATTTAGTAACTAAAGTCATCAGCAAAAATAACAGGTCAGGTCATATTGTTGTTATATAACTATAGCAGACCATAAAGGACACTAAGCTGGTTACTAATCTAAAAGAGGTCAATTATGTGTCAATATACAAGCAAATTAACTGACTACTTGACCTTTAATAGTAGTCAGTGTTAATGTTAAGTTATAGAGTCTCTGAACTGTCTTACCTCATGTATTATGTGCCATAAGCTTTGATTTATAAAAAAAAACCAGCAACCTGTAGTCCATCTATTTGCTACATATATTAGGTATATAGGCAGAGCTGTAAGTATGCTTCGGCACATCATGGCAATAAATTGTTTTCATTTTCACAAGAAAACTGGATTGTCTCAAGAATGAGGTTGACCATTTGCCATATAGCAGTAGATCATACATTAAATGATTAAAAGTGAATTCTTTATATATTTTCACAATAACCAAACTACATCACTGCTATTGGATCATGTTACATACATGTGGTAAATCAAAATATTACATTTCTTATGATCTTCTAAAGCTGAACACATTTTGGAATCAAAACAATAGGTATATAGGAAGCAAGCACAGACTAATATATGATTGTATGGTTTTTAACTTCTAGGATTTGTCCTTGTTTCTATGTCTATAACTAACACTGATATATCTATCAATGTGTATTATGCTTTTCTTTGCTTTATCATCCAATATAACACATTATTGATTTTATAATATCAATATTTTAAGGGAAATTAACATTCAACTAACATTATTGTATATTTTCATTGTTGTGCTATTAGGAGATTTATAACATTATGTATCTATTATACATGTATAATCTAGATTGTATTAATAATAAATATAATTGTACTTTTATATTCTTTACAGAATGGGGACTCTCTATTACATCTTGCTTGTGCTAATGGTAACGTAGACATGATTTCATATCTACTTCACACTGGAAAAGTCGATCCACTTGCTTGTAACAATCATCAGAATACCACCACTAGAAACAAGTCCGACTACGTGATCGAAACATTTGAAATATTGAAGATGCTTGAGGCCATTTGAGAAAAGTCGTTCAAGACTTTCCAGTTGATTCATATAGAAAAGTTATTTTTTGTGGAAACATGTCAGCTGGAAAAAGTTCATTAGCCCAATGCATTATATATCGTGCTGATAAGCCTCCTGCTTATCACTACAATCCTTCTCAATGTGTTTGAAGGTGTGCAATTGGAAACTGCTGGTATTAACTATCATAATGTTCATAGTCATGAAGTGGCAATATTGTTCTTTATGATTTTGCTGGTCATCAAGAATATTATAGTAGTCATGCAGCTGTACTGGAGAATCTTATGTTGAGAACTCCTGCAGTTTTTACAATAGTGATAGATTCAACCAAGGTTATGACTACTTCAAGAAGCAGTTGTATTACTGGTTTAATTTTATTGAAAATGTTTGTGCAAATTTAACTAAATCTTCTCAAGTGATTGTCGTTGGAAGTTATGCTGATCAATTTACCAACAGTTTATGATGAATTCAGTTCTCTGTCGATTATATTGTTAAAGATGCCATTCGTAAACAAGAGTATCGGGTTTTGTTTCCATGGACTGTCATCGCCCAGGTGGAAAAGGATTCCCTGAATTCATTGTTCACCTTCGTGAAAGTGTAAGGCTGTTGTTGATAAGTCTGATAGCATTAGTTATTATTGCCATGTCCACTATGCCTACCTCCAAAAGCTACAGAAAGTAGCTATTAGCATTAATGAGCTTATTGAAAGCCTAAAAGCTCTTGATGATCCTTCCCTTCTTCAGATGAAACAGTTTGGTTGATTACTTGTCAATTCTCAGTGACAAAGGTCTGTTCGTTTCTGAGAAACGAAATACTCTCTAATAGTTGGATTGTAATTGACAAATCAAACCTCCTTGCTAAAGTTAATGGTGTTCTTTTTAATAAGGACATCAAGCGTCTTCCTATACCAAACCTCTAGCAACACTGGTATTGTCCATGTTTCTATTTTACGAGATCTCTTTACATCCTATGATACAAGCATGCTTATTGATTTCTTAAAAAGCATGAATTTTGTCATGTTATTGATTCAGACACATTGGATACTATTACTACCAACCTGTCTTCATCAGATCATGTTTTCTAATGTTGACGTTCTTTTCTTTCAGCTCTCATCACAACAGAGCCTCCTTCAGATTTAAACGATCATTTCAAAAATGGATTTGGTTGGTGCTTGTATTGTCTAATCCATTACAATTTCTTTCTGTTCGCTTCCTTCATGTTCTTTTGCTTCGATTAGCATATCTATATCTCTTCCTTGTCGCCATAAAGCTGGGGAAGTAGTTACAAAATCTACTATACAGCAATTGAATCGTCGTGTACAGTCTGGAAGAATGGTATTTATTGGAAACATAGGAAATGATGTACTAGTAGAAGTGACAGATCATAATAGATGTGTCACTGTATTGTTCCAGTGACAAAGGAGTTGAAAGTCAAAAAATATGTTGCTCTGTTATAAAAACTTGTTCTTTCTCTTCAAAAGCAGTTTGGTCCATGTAAAATGAAGAGTACATCAATCCCTTCTGGATCTTTAGCTGACATTTGTAGTAAGGCCATTTCCAAACGAATACTCTACAGAGTAAATGATGTAGCTCAAGGAATGCTAGTTAATGAGGAAATATTTGATCATAATGAAGTTCAAGACATCCCAATCAATGTCAAACACCTTTGTCCACATGAGCCATACATCTCTCTTGCACCCGCAGTCATCCATGCTTATTTCTCCAATAATAAAGCTAATCAAGTTATTCAGAGAGATTTCTACAACACATTAAAGAATTTGCTCCCAGTATAATGTCATGTCATAATACATCTAATGATACCACCTATTCTGCTGTTGTCAGTCATCTCAATGGCTATAGCTTTTTTTACTGGACAAAATCCATTGGTAAGTTATAGTACTATATTAATCTAATACATGTCTTCATTATTATATGATATATGAGACTATATATCTTTATATGTGACCACAGTTAGTTACTTTAATTGATATGTTATGATTATCCTAACAGTCTATTCACTTCAAATATGTATTTAATTAAATTTTTAGGATCTGTTGACTCAACCTTTAACATGTGACATGATAATAAGTATCTCAAAAGATCGTCTTCAATCTACAAATATTTCAACTTTAAAAGGTTTGATTTTCATGTTTATTTGTATATCTAAGATCATTATATAGACTGCTTTTATTCATATGTTTTTCTTTTTAATCATTTTTAATTCATTAGAAAAAGCTCCCAAGAAATGTGACCTCCTAGAGCAAATGTCAGGGATTTATAGTTGGTGGTACAGTATTGGTGAGCGTCTTGGAATTGAAACTGGAGAACTAGATTGTTTATGTTTATCTAATCAGCGTGGTGTTGACAAAAACTTTCTAAAGTGCTACAACTTTGGATGGAGAGAATGACTAAACCTGTTACTTGGAATACTATTTTAGAAGTAATAGGAAGTCCACCTATCCAAAATAAATCTGTTGTGATGGAGATAGAGAAGTTTTTAGAATGTGAGTACTTATATAATATTCTCAGTTTGTTTAACTTTGCATGTATGGCTTCACTTAAATGCATTGGTAGGAAAACACAAATTTTTATGGTAGCTAACAAAGAGAAATTGATTAATAGTGGTAGATTACTTATCATTGCCTTTGTAAACTAGTAATGATCATAATTATTATAATTATGTTATTATTTATGTAGCCAAAAAACAAAGGGAAGTAGTAACATTTGGTGATGATGATCTATTGGAACTATTGACCACTACTGGTAAGATATTTAAAATATACTGGTTCAATATAGATCTTCCACATAAAATGATGATTAGCAAATTATACTCAACTAAAAATATCTTTATCTGATAAATGCATATCCTCAAATATACACTGTATCTAGTAATTATTTTTTTGACAAAATAATTTTTTCTTTTTATATTAATGATTGTTTACAACACTTTAAGTTTAAATTTAGTTATTAAATGTAATGCATTGAGTTAGTAATTTTCTGATCCACTTTAGTATCAACATAATAATAGTACATATATTATACTAATATATTAACATTTATTTTATGTTACAATTTATAGAAAATGTAACACAAACAGACAAAAACACAATTAAGCCACAAAGTGATGATAATTCCATATTATTTAACCTGTACATGATTGCACTAAATATATACTAATTACTTTATGCCTTTCACAATATAGATGTTGATAAAAGTGTTAGTGAGAGATGAAGATAAACACTGATAGTGATAAGTTTATTATTACTAAAATTGATGGAATGATGATGTATAATTATTATTATTTTCTTGTGTGTATTTGATTCAGATACAGAGTATTAAGTTGGCACAAGGTTTGATAAATAGCTATCTGTATTAAAGTGTATAAACTATCTATAGGATGTTAAATTGGCTTTATTCTTGAAAATGTTGGTCAACAGCTTATCAATCAGCCAGTATTCAGTTTTCTTCTTAGAACAGTATAGTACAATTAACTTGTTGACCTTCAGCTGACAAATTCAAAATAAAATAATATATGACACAAAGTTAATTCAATATTTAACCTTATCTGGTTGTATCACTATTGCTGTCGAAGATGAAGCTATTTTAGAATAACTGAATTACCAATTTATGTTCCATTGAAAAAGATTAGAATTTATATAGTGTATTAAACCTCCCATGTGGTTCTGAAAATAGTTATTTGCCTCATTTAAAGCAATCTGATTGGTCAATTACTCACAAAGGTGGTAGAAGCATTTTGAATTTTTTGTATCATAAACCACAGAACTAATAATTATAAATATAGCAATATTTAGCATGTAAAATTCACAGTAAGATATTTCATATTTATCATATATACATTGATATATAATATGTTCATTTTTATATTACAATTTTGTAGGAGATGTGGCACAAACAGATAAGAAGACAATTGATGAGCAACTGATGGTAAGTTACCTTATCCATCCATATTTAATTAATTTGTACATGATTACTATATATTGTGATTCCTAAATGACTAATTACTTTATTCCATTCCTAATATAGGTATTAATAAAAGTGAGTCTATTGCTAACGACATTGAACATTCTCAACGGTAAGTCTATAATTGTAGTTAACAAATCAAGTCTCTTTAGTTATTCAGATGTAGTATATAATTATTAAGTTTAGTAATTTGATCCACTTTAGTGTCAACATAATAATAGTACATATATTATACTAATATATTTATGTTTATTCTTATAATACAATATTATAGAAAATGTAACACAAACAGACAAAGACACACATTAAGCCACAAAATGATGGTAAGTTAATATTACTTAACCTGTACATGATTACATAATGATTATTAAATAACTAATTAAAATATTTTATATCCTACACAATATAGATGTTGATGAAAGTGTTAATGAGTCTATTACTGAGGACAATAACACTGTTAGTGGTAAGTTCATCATGACTATAATTAGTGGAAAGATGATATACATTATTAATTCTATCAAGTTTGTGTATATTTCATTCTAATATAGTGACTATTATTAAGTTTAGCAATTTTCTGAGCCACACCCAAATTAACTAGATAGTTTTATTCATAGCATTAGAGATTATTACAATAGTTATTAAATTACTAGTTCCTTGTTATAGCAGTTGACTTTCCAGCTAACAAATTCAAAAGTATAGTTATATATGATATAAATGTCTACATTTAGCCTTATCTGTTTGTATTATATATTACCATATTAGGTATTAATACTCTACTTGAAAAGGTTAAAATCAAATGCATTTCTATTAGCTTATTAGCAGCTGTCATAGTGTATTTTGTCAAATAATACTGAATCTTCCATGATATTTTATATGTTCATATCATTTAATATAAATAGAATTATGTTAATGATCTTAAAAAAAACCAAAGTAATTAATACATAAATATTAAACATGTGAAAATTCACAAAAAGATATTTCATATTTACATCATACAGGTAAATGTAATCCATCAGAAGTTTTTCAAAAATATTCTGCTGATCTCTGTGATGTGGTTGTAGCTAATCCACTTCGTATGGCTAACCATCTGGTTTCTGCTGATTTACTTCCATCATGTATTAAGAAAGATGTTAGGAGTATAAATGATGCATATGAGAGGGCTGACAAAGTTGTTGATGAGCTACAGAGACAGATAGATGATGATGAACATCCAATTGAGTTACTAAAGAAGATTTGTGATTTTCTTTAGAACACACTGACAAGACTTTAAAGGACATTGGTACTAAAATGATGAGTCAACTATAGAGTGTAAGTTGAAAATATTACATGAACACACATAACATCTATAAAATGTACTAGAAATAGCTGACATGTGGTTTTTCTATTAATGAATTAACTGATCACAATCTTGTAATGATACTAACATTACTAGTGTATTATATATACAATAATACTAACAATACTAGTGTATTATTATATACAATAATACTCAAAGAGACAAAGACTATATAAATAACAAACTCTTTAATGTGTAATAATTTGTAACAACTACAAGTTCTTTTCTATTGTAGGTTACATGTTCTTTGGATAGAGTCCTCCCTTTTACATTTTGTTACATTTGTTATTATCTAATACTTTATTTAGTAGATTGTATTAGTGTTTGTTACTTGAACTATTAAATTATAATATTTTATTATATTTGTATTGTAGATTTCCCTCTATTTTTATATTTTTGATGTAATGATTATAATGTTGTATATTAGAATTCTTAATTTAATGTTTATATAGACATACAGTATATAATAATATATAAACTAACAATGTTATATTATCAAACATACTACATGACAACACAATTTACATAGGCAATAATTTCTAACTAAGAAGGAGAGAACTAATGTTCATCCAATGACCATATTTGGATGTTTGAGTACATGTGAATGCAATTAACTATGTAATGAATACAATTAAGCATTGTCATTACATTCGAGTATCTGGTGTAAAAAGAGAATAAAATAATGACATATACACAGCTACCAACAGTGTGGAATACACATTGGATATCTTGTTGGTCACTTGGGAATACAATAGGTGTCCAAAAATGTATACTTGAGGTATCCAAATATGGCTACTTGACTAATGACACGGCCGTGTATCTTCAGTCCACCTGACTTTTCTGTATGAGGAGAGAGCTTCTTTAATGTACAAGTTTGTAATTGATAAGCTGATAGAGCATCAAACTATTGCCCAATTGGAATGTGGGGGAGTACTGTAATTATCAAAAAGGAGGAGGGGTTAGCTCACTATATTGGTATAATGGTATGCAGCCTCATGCTGAGCCATTTGTAAATACCTGGGTACAAAGCTAATCAGTATACTGCAATTCCAGCTACACACTCAAAAAAATATTTTAAATACTTGTCTGTCAATTGAAACCACAAATATTTAATAAGGTGTGGTCACATTTGGTTGAATATGTACTTACATTTCCAATCTTATAGACAATCTTGGATACTAGTATTATATACTGTAGGGATACTGTTGTGTGATTTCCACATGTGTACAATGTTTTGTATACTGAATGTTGTTGATTGAATTCCTAACATGAAAAAAAAATTAAGAAAAAAAGTTCAAAAAAGTCATTGAGAGGTTTTCAATGTCCACTCTGGGGTATTAGGGGGAGGTGCAGAGGTGGAACTTGTCTTGAGTTTTCTTGTTTTCCTCAAAAACACATCAGCCTTACTCCTGATACTCTTCAAATAACGATTATCCAATAACTCCAAGAAACAATTCAAAACTACATGAGACACAATGCCAATTTAAAAAGATACATAATCTTAAAATATACCTTCAGATCTCCAAGTAGGTTTATGAATGACAATAACTTCAGAGTTGGAGGGATCATCACTTCTTCAGACATGTGATCAAATGTTTATGTCATTCCAATACTGAAGTTCAGTCTTTCTAACCATCTCTTGTTCTTAAATTTCTAAAAATTAATAGTCTCAATGAGGAAAAATTAATAACTGGTGAAAATTCATACCTTATGAATTCTAGCTCTATATTTTCTTCTTCATTGCTTCAGTGTTCAGTACTTCAGCATCACTGTTTTCTTCAAGTAAAAACTCTCTTCGTAAACCTTGATACTTCCTTTAATACCACCTACATGTAAATCTTAATAAGAACACACTAAATATTAATTAGGAGTCAGCACCTCTAATTTGATCTTTCTGAATAGGTGGATCCTTTCATTTGTTCAATTAAAAAGGAACATACTACTACATTGTGAGGGGACATTGAACTGAAAACATAGTTTTAATACTTGAGTGATACTGAAAAATATATCAACTTACCTTCCTTCAATTTAAATTTGTTGTTTTCTTCTAAAGCATCATACAATGATGAGATCTTGTTTTAAAAAAATCAATCAAATGAGCACAAGAATCAAACAGAAACGTACCATAAGATCACTATAGCAATACTTTGTTTTCCTCTCTCTGGTGTGCTACTATTTGATGAAAGTGAATTTTCCTTCATCAGCTTCTCCACTGTGGTGAGCCTTTTAATCTGTTTCATCCATTTTTGAGGTGATAACCTTCTGTTGGTCAATCAAATGCTGCAACATTATTGGTTGTTGTTGTAGAAGCACCATTATATCTGTTTGTCAATGGGATGCACCACAAATACCAATGTCGAAGATCTGAGCCTGGGAAGAGTTAACAAAATGGATTTATCAACAACAACACTGCTTTTAGGTAGATTGACAACAGAACTGCTTGAAGGGGGAACACAAATTCACAGGGAGCAGACAGTGCATGGTTGTTTTTTATTTAGCTTGAGGTCAGGTAAGGAAAATATTTCATCATCATCACTTCTATAATCACTCACAACCTATTTAGTAACAGAGTCTAAACTAAACAAATCATCACCTGGTATATACTGTGGAGTAGTAGATGTTTGCCTTTGTCCTTGTTGGCGCCACATTCTCTTTGTTTAAGAAGTGTTTTGGCGATATGCTTTTCTTCGATGTAGGAGTTTTCACAGAAGATCTCTCCCATTATTAGTCTTCAGCATCAAAGAGTTCATAATGATGAAAGTATTCACATATTTCACCCTCAGTCACAACCTTTCCTTCCCTTCTTGTAGGTTGTCGAGCCAAAAATTACAAACGCACGTGCTCTACTCTATTACGAGGGTGTGGCTAGTAGGTGTGCTAACGATCAGCATGGATGCTCGCTCGTTGAAGTTTTTGTCCTCATTGCAGTAAAAGTGTCTCCAGAACAGTATTTTTTAGACGCAAAAAACTTTACTTCTCAAGAGTATCTGGTGAATGGAGTAAGGACAGTGTATACAAAGATAATAATGTTGAGTCTTCGTTTTCTCTGGAATATCCCTGTACTAGTAGTACCACTGGTACTGAAGGAAGTGGACAGGATGTTGCAGTTGAAGATTTAGAAGGTATTCTATGAAAACTGAGAAGAATATACTTGTGTACAATGTGATAACCTTTTTATGTACTTGTATTTTGTCAGTTTACATAAAAACTATATCTTATAAAATTAATACATGCTATGATTACCTCAAAGATGTGTAAAAAAAAAAACTGTCTTTCGAGTTTCTGATCGTACAATTGACATCCTGTTCACTTTCTTAGCTAGATTTCTGAAATTACTTGGAAGAAATATATCTTCAGAACTGTTAGTACAGTTTTTTCTTCAAACTACCAGCAAATTTAAGACAGCTCATTTAGATGTTGGTGGGCGACAGTTATTTCAACAGTATTTTTGTTGCAAGAAATGTCATTCAATATACCCTAAAGACAAATATGTTGTAGTTGATCACAAAGGCCAGAGACCACACAGCCCTTTGTTCATATGTAAAAATTTTCCAAATCATCCACACACGAACCAGGAGAAGACCTTGTAGCACACCCTTGATGAAAACAGATACGTTCGAGCTCAGGAACAGTGATTCTTTGTCCATACCTAACATATTACTACAGGAGTGTAATACAATCCTTGGAAATATTATTACTTCGACCAGTGTTTTTTTGAAGACTGTGAGAAATGGCGAAAACAAGGTGCCACAAGTTGTAGATATAACAAAGTGTCTTTACAACAAGATGTTGTTGAAGCTGCTCTGCTACTATCAGAGAATTTAGTATTTTCTCCATTACTTCTGTATACGAGGATGTGTTCACCATCGAATGATCATGAAAGTGTTCTGCTGCCGTATCACATGTTGTTGGCAATACAGATCAGGTTCTTTTACCACACAAAGTTTGTTATGCTACTAAAATTAATGATTTTGTAATGGTGCATTGAAATCCAAAATGTTAAGAAATTCTCTCGTTATTGTTGAATCACAACAAATTGGATCATGATCATAGTTTATCTGAGGTGGAACAATTCATTAATGTGACAGTGTTAAACAATAGTGAGAAGAAATGTTGCACATTATGGTTTGATGAGGTTTAGGTTTTTATGCAACATGAACATAAACAGTTTTTTGGTGAACCTGCTCAAGTATGGTCTCTCACAAAAAGAAGCAGCACTTTTTACATCTCTTTGACATCAATCAAATCATGTGTTGTATCAACAAAAGTATCTGTTAAGTTTTTCAAGTTCTTACGAGAATTTGTATATGTAATCATACCTATTGAACAAAAGTTGACCTGATCATTTGTTTAGATAGAGTTATGTACTATCAGTTAGACCTGGCTCATTTCCCCTTTTATCTGTTTTTATTTCCTGTTTATCATTATTATTGACTTTTTTTTCATTTGCAATTATACTATTTTTGTGTAATCATTTCATAGTTTGTCAGTGATTTCAATTAAAATACAATCAATAACTTAATATTGAATTAATAAACACTCCAAAAGTATACAAGTTTGTATACTTGGATACTTGTTCCATATATGGTGTGTATAACAATGGATACTTTTGTATAAATTACTTGAACTATTATTACAATTGTAGGCATTAAGTTTCCTTTATATTGATTAGTAACTATTTTTTATATCACAGCAAAAACCTGTCATATTATATGACAAGTGTTTCTGCTGTGATATAAAAAATAGTTACTAATCAATATAAAGGAAACTTAATGCCTACAATTGTAATAATAGTTCAAGTGATTACAGACAACCTTTGCCCTGTCATTATTTACTTTAATTGTTTGTTCATCTAGTCCTCTAGGTAATGTGTCATTGAACTTGTTTGAATATGATCTAATTCGTAGTTGATAGCTCTGAACACTATAGCTAAAGTTATATAGTGTGAGGATAAAATCTCTTGATCTTTTCTATTTTTAACCTCTCACTGTACTATTCATTGTTGTCTATATCATCATCAGTTACTTTAAAGACCTACTTATTATAACTTGTAGAGATTATTGTAAACTTGTAATAAAATATAGAAATTGTTATTAACAAGACATCATAGACTCCAGAGTTTATGTCACATATTAATTTCACAATACATTATAACATTTGTTATAATAGAACATCCACTACAAGTGGTCACTCAATTTACACTTACTCTAATCAGCTGATTGAGGAATGTAATTAGTACTAATTGAAATAGGGGCGTGGTTAAACAGAAACCACAATAATTTGTGTTCAGTTATTCTATTAAGGTTTTCAGAATTATCTGATTCTTCAGTTATACTGAAGTATCTAAGTCTGTTGAAGAGTGCTCGATGTCGTTAGACAGAGCGGGTTAGAACAGAATTAAAGGACAAAGAACAGAGCTCTCGCTGTGTTTGCTGTACTCCGAGTTTCACGCGTTATGCGATCGTCAGACAGCTGGATACTACTCTGTTTACAGGCTGGTTATATAGCATCGAGGTGTTAACTATGTCTTATCCCTAGAGAAATGTGCTAAATAGTACTTGTTTTCGTGTCGGCATTTTGAAACGAGTTCGGATCTTTTATTCAGGGTGGTGGTTTTGTCGGCGTTGATGATAGAGAGCTTTTCCGTTAGGCAAAGGTTGCACCGCTTTGTTGTGTTGGAGTAGGCTTGTGCCCTTCGGTTTATTGACCAGGTAATTTTGAATTCCTCACCTTCTTTCTTCAATTGCCAAACATACTTCGATAGTTCCGTGCTATTTCCGTATTTCTCGTGCCTAATTGATTGCATGTGGTTGGAATATCTCTGCTTGAAGGCGTGTTCGGTTAGGCCTATGTACACCTTTTTCTCATTTTCTTCTCATGTTTTCGACTTCTGCATTGTAGATGATGTTATTGGACTGGCATTCACCGTTTAGTGGGCATAGGTCTTTTTTTCGGCAGTTGCAGGGTTTCTGCGTGCGCGTGCTGGTGGTCCTTTGAGACCTCATTATTGTGTGCCTTGATGATGTGGCTAGGTTTGGCATGCATCTACAATGCAGAAGTCGAAAACATGAGAAGAAATGAGAAAAAAGGTGTACATAGGCCTAACCGAACACGCCTTCAAGCAGAGATATTCCAACCACATGCAATCAATTAGGCACGAGAAATACGGAAATAGCACGAACTATCGAAGTATGTTTGGCAATTGAAGAAAGACGGTGAGGAATTCACAAAATACCTGGTCAATAAACCGAAGGGCACAAGCCTACTCCAACACAACAAAGCGGTGCAACCTTTGCCTAACGGAAAAGTTCTCTATCATCAACGCCGACAAAACCACCACCCTGAATAAAAGATCCAAACTCGTTTCAAAATGCCGACACGAAAACAAGTACTATTTAGCACATTTCTCTAGGGATAGGACATAGTTAACACCTCGATGCTATATAACCAGCCTGTAAATAGAGTAGTATCCAGCTGTCTGACGATCGCATAACGCATGAAACTCGGAGTAATAGCAACACAGTGAGAGCTCTGTTCTTTTGTCCTTTAATTCTGATTCTTCAGTTATGTATAACAAGTTCCATTTCAGTTGTCACTGACCCTCGTCTCTGGAATCTCTGTAAATAAATATAATTACACTGTAGCACACAGTCTCAGCTTTTAGCATAATATTCTAAAGTTAATTCATATTTATTACACATACATGTTCATGTTGCGATCTGTATTTTTCTCTGTTTTGATTGATTCTCCTCAAAATCTCCATTGCCAGACTCCTCCAAGTTAATTATTTTTGTATATTATACAAGTCTTGTAGTTTGATCTAGTTGTAATTGTCAGAGCTATGAGATTCAGTGTGATAGTTCATTAGTTAGACAATACCATGTTCTATATGTACAATGTAGTCTATATCTTATATTCTAGTTTGTTTGAACTTCAGTGATAAACATGAGGTAGGACATCTGTTGTTTCCTCTTGATAGGGAAGTCTATGTTGTTATCTCCTGTTTGACTTCAATCCATAGGTAATAGTAATATATTAATAATAAGAACAATTAGTGTTTAGTACTTCTTTTTCATGATGTATTATATGGAATATAATGATCATAGATTAAGCAGTATATATAATATTAATGCTATCCAAATGTGAATTTATTAGAGTGAACATAGAAACCTGGAGAACCATTGACAATGATGAAGATAGTCATACTGATTACTGAAACATTTGGGTAAATTATTTTATTTGTATGATGAATTTTAATATGAATATTATCAACATTATCCTACCTTGATGTCCAGGTCTCTTTCTCTCTCTAATTAATAATGGAGTAGTCAACAGTATTAGTAACATTACCTGATTTCATAATCTACATAAGAACTGTGTCATCCTCCTTCAAGTTACATAACTTAATTATTCTTGTATATTATACAGGTATTCAACCTTTGATGTCATCTTTGTCCTAATACCATATATACTGTATAGGTACCTTACCTCATCTCATACTTAATGGTTAATTAACCACTTACTCTCTGTCATGTTCATAACTAGATGTGTTACATCAAATAAAATGAGAGACAATAAGCGCTATTCTTAGAAAATGAAGAATAGATATAGTAACAATATTAAATCAATTTTTATAAATAATATTTATCTCACTAGTGTAAAGTAATTGATGATATTTTATTATAGCTATGAATGGATAATATAATATCAATTTATCTTTAGGTTGCCCCTATAGTTGGAGATGCACCAATTTGAGCCCCACCCATAATCATCAATTGATCTGAGATGTAGTTAGAGTCTGGGTACTGGAATAGGCTGTGTTGTCTCCTGTTGCTGCAATGTTGAGGGGGGGAGGAGTTTCTTATGATTTTCTGTGTTCTCTCCCTTAACTGTTTAAAAGGAACAAGACAACTTTGAATATTAGGAACTGTTACATTGAAATATGAAGAGGAATTTGTTGATGAGGGATCATATGATGCCATATTGTTGATACTCTGTTAGAAAAAATAACACAAAATATTAATAAAAATTGACATAAAAACAATTAGAAGTAGTCTAGTGAGCAAACTCATCCTCTTTTTTGATAAGCTGATGGGCAAAGGAGGGTTTAGAAGTGAATGTGAGACAGTATGACAATATTTACATAGTGTTTATATTAAATGTTATTTCTGGACCCATAAGTTCCTTTTCTGTTTTTGTGTCCTTCGACTCTTTACCATGAAAACAATGGAATAAGGAGGTTTACTAACTCAGGAAAATGATATTTCATCAATTTCGTGGCAATTGTAATAACAACTTATAACCACAACATTGCGGTACTCCCCCAACATTCTACACATTCCAAGCCTATAGTTCACCTCCTCCGCCCGTCAGTAGGAGCTATATAGCTCACTAGATCGCGTGATAGGTGCTCTCTCCTAACAATTGACCTACGAGACGCGATATACCAGTGACTTACTTGGTAAGTAATATAAAGTACAAGCTAATTAGTAATACCTTATGTAGATAATATGAGTCATAGATCATGTTAGTATTACAATGTTTACTTGTTGACTATATACACAAGATATGTTACTACCTATAAACATCATAGTGGAGACTATAGAGAGGAAGTACGTCTCTTTACATAACTTAGTGTATTTTTTAGTTAAATCTGATATCAAGACAGTCTTTTCAATAGTTACAATGATAGTAACTAATATACTGATTAGTTCAGTTGAAATAGTATTAATCTCTTGTTCATGTTCCCTTTCAAATATTAGACAACAAAATACAAATATTACATTTTAATAGTTTTTATATATATTGAGGTAGACTGGTTTGGTTTTGTGGTAACTTAGTATTAGACTTACATCATATTGATGAAACTATAGTACCAAGGTCTTGATTGAAATGACACAATGCTTTTTATAGTGATATATATAATACATTATAGTATATACTGATATATGATACCATTATAGTATAACTGATATATGTACATTATAGTATAACTGATATATGTACATTATAGTATAACTGATATATGTACATTATAGTATAACTGATATATGTACATTATAGTATAATAACTGATATATGTACATTGATATCTAATGTTCTATTAGAGATCAAGTTATTAGTACCAAACCCTCTCCTGGTAATGGCAGCTCAACTTTCAGAGAGAGAGCAGAAGAAAATTGTAAGTATATTATTAACTAATCCTGTATACTACATGTGTTAGTATACAATCAATACATTACGGTATATTATTATCAAGTAGAGTAATGTTTAATATGTAGAGATATGTCAAGGAAAATTACTATCACCTTCAATCTATTACAGTATATTACATTCATATAGCAGCTGTTAAGTTTTCTAATTGAGTCTTTATATAACTAGACAAAATGTGAACTAGTTTTAAACAATCAAATTGTTCTTTTCCTCATACTAACATGTACACAGTTTCTTTATAACTTAAATTGTTCATGAAGTGATAATATCTTACAAACTATAGACATATAGTTAGTGATATTTCATTTGATTATCTGTAGTAATTATTCACACTATTAAGATTTATAACTAATTATATTCATTATTACATCATAAAATACTATTAGTTATATAAACAATAGTTGTATCTACTATCATTATATGAACATGTCACTATGTGTTCATAGTACTCACTTTAATAATTTGTTTAGTAAATTTTTGGCACTGCCATCTCTATATCTCCTTTCTTCTTTTAGAGTGACTTTATCATACTAGTATTATAAATAATTATGATTATGTATTTAAATTAGTAGTGACTGGTATTGTTAATAATAATAGTATCCTGTATTGTCTAGTTAATTTAGTCCAGAGAAAAAGCCACATACTTTAATGTGAAATCAATACATTTAGTTCCTAGATTTAGTGTTTAGAGTCTAGAGTATAATATTAATTTCATTATGAAGTATTAATTTTTTTGTCAGGACTCTAGATACATTCTTTATTAAAATGGAACTATTGCATTTCATTATATAAGTGCTACACTGTTGGTATTATTTGAAGGCAACATTTAAAGTGACTGAAAATTAAATAAATTAATGTTATTAATATTCACTTATTATTCTAGTTATAGTTGTAGATACATTATGTAAATAAACTTAATTAAACTGTTTATTATTAGTTAGTATAGTCTTGTATTTGTAGTATAGTCTAATTGTCTCTGTTAGTTATATACATAATACTAATTACATCATGTTCTTTTTATATAAATATTATCACTTTGTGTATTGTGTATTTGACCTGTCCTATAGTTTTATTAGTCTCATATAATACATGTAGTTGTATATGATTTACTAGTTTTAAATGTAATAACTTGTTTTATTACTATATAGGACATTGAACTTTGGGAGTCTGCTAGTAATGGAGATTTAGAGAAAGTCAAGCAAGCCCTTCATAGAGGGGCAAACTTGAGTTATCATTATTTGGTAAGATCCTATTAATTTACCTTATAATCTACTGTTATTATTTGTGTCTACTAAATTAAGTAATTAAATCCAAATATATACATTTAATGAGTATTAATTCATTTTAACCACACCCTAAATATTAATTAACAACTTCAACATTTGCACAATTTATTAATTATTATTCTATTTATTAAAGTTATTAAATTAGTATCTACATTAATAACATACATGATCTTTACATATAGTATTTTTAATATTGTCTTATAATTTAATTGAATAAATCCATTATATTGTGTGATAGTAATGTCTTAATTAATGATAATTTGTCAATGTAAAGTAATAGCCTGTATTGTGTATAGACAATATATGTAATTGGATTTTATTTCATATATTAAAATGTCATTCTTCATTATATAGGGTACAACACCTCATACTGATGCATATATCAATGGTCATAAGACAGTATAGAGTTCTTAGAAAATGCAGGTGCTACTCCTGATTATGTAAGTACATACATGTAGTATGTAGTTGAGGTCAATTTTAGTATGACTCAAGTGTTTGATTGTAACATTAATATTATGTACATGTACATACTTATATTAAAATGTATCCTATTTATTGCCCAAGTCCTTATACACATAACAATACATTTAATGGATAATTGATTATGACGTTTACTAATATAATTGTTATATACCTATATTCTGTTTATATCCACGCTATCTTTCTATTAATATTAGTTTACATCGTTAATAACTATCATTAAATCATTAGTTTAAAACATGTCATATAACATTATAAGATACAACAGTGTTATCAAATGACTTCATATAACATTTATAATTACATTAATTAAAGTTAACATATAATGCTGAGTATTTTAGTACTAGGTAAATGTTTGTATATATGTCATGTTTTGGTATGGAATTAATTGGTTTCAGAACATGTAACCACAGGAATGTTTATTAATGTCTAATAAAATTCAATAGACCTTATTAACACACACTTAACAGTTGTAAAATGACTTAGCAAGTTGATTTTAGTATTTCAAATTTGTCAAGCTTCTATTTAGTCTGTTTTTTGTGTTAATTGGTTTGTAAGACTTTTTGAAAAAGGAGATTGAATTGGACTGAATGTATTTTAAACAATGACTAAATTGTCTTTGACTAGCTAGCCATCTTAACTCTATGATAGCACTGTAAATCTTCTATCATAAAGAAGATCTTTATCTATTTATTTGTGAATGTCTTGAAATCATTTCAGACAAATAAAGTATACTATCATATGTAGGATATAGTGTACTTTATATATAGTTAATAATGGAGCTTCTGGTTGATGAAATCTGTGTCATGTGACATTTATGTACATGTATATTCCTAATATATACTGTTGTATTTATTATAATGTACATTATCTGTATTTACTTATTGTGATTTCTTAGGATGAAATTATGTTAGAAGCTGCTGCAAGAGGACTATTAGATATAGTGAAAGAATCTTTAAAGAAGAATGTTTAATGTGAATGTTGAAGATCAATATTTTGTAAGTTATATCTTATTATAATAAATGATTGTTTCTAGTTAAGGATAACTCATTAATTTGACAATTATAAGTTTATTTAAAAACAATATTTTCAAGAGAAGTCAGATGTACAAGATTTAATGCTTTGAATGATATTTTTGTCATGAAATATTCAAACCCTAATGAGCTATACTGTATATGTCATAACATTGTAATATAGTAATCATATAATGATGAAAACACTAGGACATTGAAATAGTTTGTGTATAGATACTAACAATTGAAAACCAAAGTATGATACTCAAAGTCACAGTACATAATAAGAATCCACAGTTCAATATATAATTTGACTTCTATTTTATGAACTTACTATATCTAGATACCTGAATAAACAATGTTGTTGTATTTCTGTAATAGACGACTAATTCTGATATTGACAAAGTCACTACTTCATCTGTGTACACATATATTTTTATACTGTTAGTAACTCTATAGTATGATGTTCAAACTTGTGTGATATCTTCACTATATACTGTAACTGATTACCAGACTTAGTTATATTCTATTACTGTAGTATTTTAAAAAATAATGTAATCATATTTTCATTTACAATCTTTGTTGTTTTATTATTAGAATCAGAGTACAGCTTTACATTTAGCCTCACGTAATGGTCGCACTGAGGTAGTCCAATTTCTACTACAGTCAAATGCAGATCCTAATTTATAACAAGGTCAGTGTGTATTATGTATAATTTATATTTCATTTATTATCTCTACTACATGTACATATATGTAGTACTACCTGTCTAGTAGGACAGGATATAGATCAAAGCCAATGTAATGCAATTAATTTTCAATAAAGTATGAATAGGACAAAGTAGCTCTCATTTGTTGTTTGATATATAACAATTACTAATATAACTGGAAAATATAATAAACCTAATATGTAAAATAATATATAAAATATTATATGTTTCTTACTTGAAATAAACATGATCAGTTCTAAGATTGTTTTGGATCATGCATGTGTGTATATATATTACTATATATTCCACTTTAACAATTTTAATCTATTGTTAATATTAAACAATTTATTTCATTTTATAGTGGGGACATAGTCCACTTTATTTAGCACACTGGTATAACATGATAACATTGTTAAAATCTTATGTTCTTTTTGGAGCAAGAGATATGGACCAAATTAGAAATGTAAGTGATAAATATAATAATATATTTACTGTATATGATGAAATGGATATAGTGATCTTACATGTTATGATATATTATAACATGACCTAATTATATGTGGGTACATGTCACAGTTATAATATATTATTTATTTTAACAGGATGACTTACTATTGACTTCAGCTGAAAATGGTGATATAGAAAATGTAACTCAAGCACTTACATCAGGTGCTAATGTCAATGTTCATCATGGTCATCATAATAAGGTTAGTACACTAATTAAATAATAATAAATTATTATTGTATGTTAGTGTTTACTTTTTAAAGTGATATATTTTATAACAAAGGAGATCATTTATAGCAGATTTAGCCCCAACCACTGTTGTAGACATTGTTTTCATTGTTTCATCTAGCAAACAGTTTAATATCTCTTTTCTTATTTCCATAATACTTCTCTATTATTTTACTTTATTGACATTGTCAATGTTAATGAACAAGGCATTTTTTATCCCAGACCTTTAATTAATATGACTATTTTGACATTTAGCAAACTTCCTACTAACCTTGTACTATTAATACAACTTTTTGCCAAATTCAAGATTATCAAAAGACTATTATTTTATTTGTAAACTAGTAGATTTGTATTTATTGATATAATCTCTTCTTTGTAAATGATATTCATGGTCAGTGAATGTCAGCCAACAAATGATATGAACATTTCTATTATTAAATTCTATTGACCTAACATTTGAATTCTATTTAGTTTATAGACTAACAATATAGCATGTAATCCTTAAAAGAATCCTGGTATTCACAGAGGTATCATTAGATTTGTAAAACTGGTACAAACTTGATGTTATCTTGTTATTACTAAGAGGTATTGTTAGAAAATGTAAAAGTAGACATATTTAAAACTACTAAAAGATGTATATAAGATGTCTAGAGCAGTATGAAGGTAAATAAGATGAAAGACAAAGTTAGAACCTAAGTATATAGAAATTTAATTATAAATGATAAAGTTTAGTTTATCTTGAACATACTAAAGATAGAGATCAAAGTCACATTTGTTATTAAATCTAACATATGACTGTGTGAGGAAAACCCTACATATCACATATTAGTTTAACATTAATTATCTATTGTGTTTTCATGTCATGTGTAATGATATATTGTATAGAAATCAAAACAAGGAAGTTTGTAGGAATTACATAACCAAATTTATATCTTATTTTAAAAGACATTACATAATAATGACCAAACAAGTCCTGTATATCATGTAGTTAATAATAATGATAGCCATGATCCAAAAATAAATTATTACTCATGTCTTTCAGAGCAGATGTTACAATTGTTATACTAATACTTGTATTAATGTAATATTGTCAGTTGTTTCTTATCAATAAACTTAAATAAATTATAAATTGCTAAATATATCTGCAATAGTTGTAGTTATTATATTTATCACTAGCATACTTTACATACTAGAGAGTTATGTTTTGGACTGTGTTTGTATACAATGTCAATGTCTATTTTTATAAATTATTTTATAGATATATTTGAATATTGAAATAGTTGAATGAAATTTAACTGCACAAACAAATGAATTTAATTTACTCTTTCCATCAATACAATTATTCAACCTGAGCATGTCTACTTGAAGACCAAGTGTTAAGTAATTTAACCTGAAGACAGAAAATGTTTCTTTAAATGTAGTCTCTTCAACTATTAATTATAAGACTTCTCTATTATTCTACGATAACTACTTGAAACTTCCAGCTTTCAATAATAGAGAAAACAACTGCAATACCAATACATCCAAAAGCATCTTAAGACAATTTTTATAATGTTTAATTTTAATATGTGATCCATTTTATTATTGTTATATATTATATAATTAATGCTATTATAATCAACAATAAACTCTTGTGTACTTCCTCTAGAATCAGCAAACATCTCTACATTTAGCATCAAAAGGGGGTTACTGTGATATCGTACAGCTACTGTTAAACTCCAATGCAGATCCCAATATTTGTGACAGGGTCAGTGTATATTGTTTGTAGAGACTACTAGATGTTAGTAGATTTAAATCAGCATTTAATACATATAGAATGTTATGGGTGTGGCTGTTAGAAATTTCTACATTGACTTGTTGTTCAAATTTTTGTTAGTAAAGGATTAAGAAAGATAGTCATTGTCAGGTGTTAGTAGGTGTGGCCTGTTATAATAGTAGTAGATATCATCTTGATATTCACAGAGGTCCCACTAGTATGATGTGCATTTGTGTCAAACTGTTCTTATGAATAGAAGTTATATCATCAGCATTATACTATACTTTTATAATGTTACTAGACTACACCAAAAAACTTAAAGCTGAAAACCTTGAGTGTTGGAAGAACAGCCAGTAGTGAGCCATACTTCTCTATTATTCTATGATAACTATTTGAAATTTCCAGCTTTCAATAATAAAGAAAACAACTGCAATACCAATACATCCAAAAGCATCTTAAGACAATTTTTATAATGTTATATTTTAATATGTGATCCATTTTATTATTGGTATATATTATATAATTAATGCTATTATAATCAACAATAAACTATTGTGTACTTCCTCTAGAATCAGCAAACATCTCTACATTTAGCATCAAAAGGGGTTACTGTGATATCGTACAGCTACTGTTAAACTCCAAAGCAGATCCCAATATTTGTGACAGGGTCAGTGTATATTGTTTGTAGAGACTACTAGATGTTAGTAGATTTATTTAATATATAGAATGTTATGGGTGTGGCTGTTAGAAATTTCTACATCGACTTGTTGTTCAAATTTTTGTTAGTAAAGGATTAACAAAGATAGTCAGTGTCAGGTATTAGTAGGTGTGGCCTGTTATAAAAGTAGTACATACAGTTCATATACTACTATTATAAATTAATATAAATTTATAAATTTATTATATATCTGTGGTAGTTGTAGTTTTTGTTATTTTCATTACATGTACTTCATAGTAACAATAGGAAGGATAGAGCATACATTGTGAATGTTGAATAATCTTATGTTATCCATTGATATATGTTACTCACTAGATGTTAAACCTCTCTATATCCTGAATATATTTATATGAAACAGACATTGCTATTCTAATAAACTTGTGGTCACATTGATAAGACACAGTTACCCCTTAATTTTGATGGACAAAAGTAATGTCATGGAGCAATGTGCCTTATCTGGGGGTGTATTTAACACATCTAAATTATCTATGGTTACTAATATAACTAGACCCCTCCCCATAACAATTAAACTAGATGGCATACTTGACATATATTGCAATTGGTTACCAACAGCTTGAGATTATTGAAGAATAATCTCTTTGCCTATAAAATGGCTAGCACTATATTGCATATCAGTGGGTGTGGCTTATAAAATTTAAATATACTAAATAGAATGCATTAGATACACCCACTATCTGTTCTGTTTATTAAAGAAAAATAATATAACAATAATCATTAAGACAGGAAACTGGTTTGTTAGTTATTATGCAAAATAATTTTATGATTTAAAAAGGTCATTTTATTTATATTAGTAGTGACAAACATATTACAATGAAACATCCATAGAACATTTTCTTAGTGATTATGATACTTAGAAATTTTATAATTATAAGTTTATTTAAAAACAATATTTTCATGAGAAGTCAGATGTACAAGATTTAATGCTTTGAATGATATTTTTGTCATGAAATATTCAAACCCTAATGAGCTATACTGTATATGTTATAACATTGTAATATAGGAATCATATAATGATGAAAATACTAGGACATTGAAATAGTTTGTGTATAGATACTAACAATTGAAAACCAAAGTATGATACTCAAAGTCACAGTACATAATAAGAATCCACAGTTCAATATATAATTTGACTTCTATTTTATGAACTTACTATATCTAGATACCTGAATAAACAACGTTGTTGTATTGCTGTAATAGACAAGGAATTAGAGTAATTCTGATATTGACAAAGTCACTACTTCATCTGTGTACACATATATTTTTATACTGTTACTAACTCTATAGTATGATGTTCAACATTGCAGTGATATCTTCACTATATACTGTAACTGATTACCAGACTTAGTTATATTCTCTTACTATAGTATTTTTAAAATTATAGTAGTCATATTTTCATTTACATTCTTTGCTGTTTTATTATTAGAATCAGAATACAGCTTTACATCATGCTTCAATTAATGGTCATACTGAGGTAGTCCAATTTCTACTACAGTCAAATGCAGATCCTAATATTTTATAACAAGGTCAGTGTGTATTATGTATAATTTATATTTCATTTATTATCTCTACTACATGTACATATATGTAGTACTACCTGTCTAGTAGGACAGGATATAGATCAAAGCCAATGTAATCCAATTAATTTTCAATAAAGTATGGATAGGACAAAGTAGCTCTCATTTGTTATTTGATGTATAACAATTACTAATATAACTGGAAAATATAATAAACCTAATATGTAAAATAATATATAAAATATTAATATGTTCTTACTTGAAATAAACATGATCAGTTCTAAGATTGTTTTGGATCATGCATGTGTGTATATATATTACTATATATGTCTACTTTAACAATTTTTATCTATTGTTATTATTAAAACAATTTATTTCATTTTATAGTGGGGACATAGTCCACTTTATTTAGCACACTGGTATAAACATGATAACATTGTTAAGATCTTATGTTCTTTTGGAGCAAGAGATATGGACCAAGTTAGAAATGTAAGTGATAAATATAATAATATATTTACTGTATATGATGATATGGAAATAGTGATCTTACATTATGATACATGACCTAATTATGTGTGGGTACATGTCACAGTTATAATATATAATTTATTTTAACAGGATGTCTTACTTTTGACTTCAGCTGAAATGGTAATATAGAAAATGTAACTCAAGCACTTACATCAGGTGCTAATGTCAATGTTCATCATGGTCATCATGATAAGTTAGTACAATAATTAAATAATAATAAATTACTATTGTTTGTTATTGTTTACTTTTTAAAGTAATATATTTTATAACAAAGGAGATCATTTACAGCCATTTAAGAGATTTAACCCCACCCACTGTTGTAGACATTGTTTTCATTGTTTCATCTAGAAAACAGTTTAATATCTCTTTTTCTTATTTCCATAATACTTCTCTATTATTTTACTTTATTGACATTGTCAATGTTAATGAACAAGGCATTTTTTATCCCAGACCTTTAATTAATATGACTATTTTGACATTTTAGCAAACTTCCTACTAACCTTGTACTATTAATACAACTTTTTGCCAAATTCAAGATTATCAAAAGACTATTATTTTATTTGTAAACTAGTAGATTTGTATTTATTGATATAATCTCTTCTTTGGTAAATGATATTCGTGGTCAGTGAATGTCAGCCAACAAATGATATGAACATTTCTATTATTAAATCTATGGACTTAACCTTTGAAGTCTATTTAGTTTGTAGACTAACATATAGCAGGTAATCCTTAAAAGAATTCTGGTATTTGTAAAAACTGGTATAAACTTGATGTTATTTTGTTATTACTAAGAGGTGTTATTAGAAAGTATAAAACTAGACATATTTAAAACTAGTAAAGATGTATATAAGATGTCTAGAGCAGTATGAAGGGTAAATAAGATGAAAGACAAAGTTAGAACCTAAGTATATAGAAATTTAATTATAAATGATAAAGTTTAGTTTATCTTGAACATACTAAAGATAGAGATCAAAGTCACATTTGTTATTAAATCTAACATATGACTGTGTGAGGAAAACCCTACATATCAACATATTAGTTTAACATTAATTAACCTCGCTGTGCGTGGACGAGCATAGCAAGGTTACTTTAGTCTGTGTGTGTGTGTGTGTGTGTGTGTTACCCGGGCAAATGGCTTTAAACTGCTTCAACTCGGCAAACAAGGCACTGGTAGCTACCAAACTATAGTGGTATGGTAGCAAAACGTCTGTACTTCTTAAGAATACTTCCAAAAGGAGCGTCAAATGAACAAAATCTTTAAAAGTCTGAAAAAAACTTTGAAAAAAAGCACATCTTTCAGTGAACACTTGAAAATTCAATAAAAACCTCCTGCATATAGCTTATGACATTTTCAGACTTTTTAAAGTAAGAACTTTTGTAGAAATACTTCTTTGGAAAGTTATGACAGTTTTACTAACTTTTAGCAGTTATCCTTGTCTATACATTGAGAATGAACTAAAAATCCTAGCACAATAGCTGTCATTGGAGAATCACTAACTTTTACTAAGAAGTTGGAAAGTATTGGACCCTTTGTCAATTAGAGTGCAAAGTACCCAGTAGACGCACTAAAAGGCAAAGCTTTTTTTCCCTTTGATTGAAGAGAAATGCTGAGTCATCAATAATCATCTTGCGCATCATGTGAGATTATGTCACTTGAGGAGGTCTCTGGATAAGACCGCAGCGAGGTTAAGCACTTTAGTGCATTTCATTGTCTATTGTGTTTTCATGTCATGTGTAATGATATATTGTATAGAAATCAAAACAAGGAAGTTTGTAGGAATTACATAACCAAATTTATATCTTATTTTAAAAGACATTACATAATAATAACCAAACAAGTCCTGTATATCATGTAGTTAATAATAATGATAGCCATGATCCAAAATAAATTATTACTCATGTCTTTCAGAGCAGATGTTACAATTGTTATACTAATACTTGTATTAATGTAATATTGTCAGTTGTTTCTTATCAATAAACTTAAATAAATTATAAATTAATAAATAGATCTGCAGTAGCTGTAGTTGTTATTTTTATCACTAGCATACTTTACATACTAGACAGTTATGTTTTGGACTGTGTTTATATACAATGTCAATGTCTATTTTTATATATTATTTTTATTAGATATATTTGAATATTGAAATGGTTAATAAAATTTAACTGCACAAACAAATGAATTTAATTTACTCTTTCCATCAATACAATTTCAACCTGAGCATGTCTACTTGAAGACCAAGGGTTAAGTAATTTATCCTGAAGACAGAAAATGTTTCTTTAAATGTAGTCTCTTCAACTATTAATTATAAGACTTCTCTATTATTCTATGACAACTACTTGAAATTTCCAGCTTTCAATAATAGAGAAAACAACTGCAATACCAATACATCCAAAAGCATCTTAAGATAATTTTTATAATGTTTAATTTTAATATGTGATCCATTTTATTATTGGTATATATTATATAATTAATGCTATTGTAGGATAGTAATTAACATTAATTAACATCAATTAACATGAATAGTTAATAAACGAGAGCACATGTTGTTTAGAACTGATTTTTTTTGTAAATTGTTTTTGTTGAGGAATATTATATTACACTGGTAGCAGAGTCTGAGATGGCAGATAGGCATGTGGCCTTACCTAAAACTATTAAGGATGGCGATGAACTAGATGAGTGGTTAGTGAAGTTTGATATATGTGCTAATTCCAATGGATGGGATAATGACAAAAAGGCAAGTAAAATCCCGACATTTCTCGAAGGAGAAGTTCTGGTAGCCTACCTAGAGATGGCGGACGAAGATAAGACAGATTACTCTATTTTGTGAGAGCATTGATGGCAGAATTTCGAACAAAAGAAACGCGTTTTCAGGTAATGAGAGAGTTCGAACGCCGCAGGCTTTTGCCGGGAGAACCCCCACGTGTTTTTTTGTATAACCTTAAGAGACTACTTGAAATAGCCATGCCAGAGTTAACTGGGGAGGCGAAGGAACAAATGTTACTCCATCACTTCATTGACGGTCTCCCAACGGAAATTGCCAAACTAATGTGATCTTCGCCAGCTGATATCACGACTACCAAAGATGCTTTAGCAAAAGCACGCTTGCTCATGATGAACAATGAACAGTTACCTGAGGAAGCAGCACATCTTACCACTTCGTCAGTTACTGGCAGTACTCCTGGTTTACAGAAACTAGAAGAGATGATACTTGATATTGGTGCCAGACTTGATTCATTAGAAAGTGACAGCCGAGACACTAGTATTGCTGCAGTCAGATATCAGAATAAACCGAAAAAGGCAACCAATATCCATTCCCAGCAATGCTACAGGTGTCAACGATTTGGGCACATTGCAAAGAATTGCCGTACTACCTTTCAATGTTTTAACTGTGGTAAAATACGGTCACACAAATGCCCAGTGTTGGGGAAACGCCACCCGGTCGTCTCTACAGGCCAGGGAGGCGACCGGAAGTAATACACTTGGCCTCGACATTGGATATGCCTGTAAATATTAAACAACTCTCAAAAATATCAGGAAAAATACGAGATATTCACTGTGCTATTTTATTAGACAGTGGTTCTTCTGTATCGTTAATTAGTCAACACTTGCTTGAACAAGCGGCTTGAGTTATAACTCAATAGCACCCCCTATAAATGTTATCACAGCTTCCTGCAATGAGATGGAATTATGCAACACTACCATTGTACCTCTTCATATAGGTACATTGTCTGTGACACATGCGATGTATGTTGCCCCTCAACTGGTTGCACCTGTCATTTTGGGTACTGATTTCTTGGCCAAATTCAATGTCTGTTTAGACTACAAAACAAAATCTGTTACTGTCAATGGTACAACTGTAGTTCCAAATGTGACTACGGGGAGAACACAACATCGTCAAAGAAAAAGCTATGGGAAAACTCCTACCACACAGCTGCTATTTTATCAGGAGACGAAGATGATACTGAAAATTGTGCCATACCACGTTTCACTCATCCAGGTAAATCTACACTACCTGCCTCTTCTGATGCATACATGGATATAATTAAGGAATATAAATCCCTGTTTTGCTCTGTTCCAGGAAAAACCGACGCAATATACCATCATATTCCGACGGGGAACTCTAAACCAATACGTGTCCCTCCAAGACGAATACCAGTGCACTATAAGGAAGAGGGTTCAACAACAAATTGCTGAAATGTTACAACAAGGCATTATACAAGAAAGTAGTAGCCCTTGCTGGCACCCTGTGTATTCGTGCCGAAGCGAAATGGTGAAATAAGAATTTGTATTGACTATCGCGAACTCAACAAACGACTGAAAAAAAAATAGCTATCCCTTACCTTTACCCGATGAAGTACAAGATCATTTAGGGAATGCACAAGTATTTACTAAGTTGGACTGCCGGAAAGGGTTTTGGCAAGTCCCTATCACACCTGAAGACCAAGCAAAAACAGCCTTTTCACCAGGCCCAGGTATGGGGTTATTCGAATTTCTCCGATTACCTTTTGGTCTTACAGGGTCACCTGGAACATTTCAGCGGTTAATGGACCGTGTACTTCGGGGGTTACTTTTCGCAATGGTTTATGTAGATGATATTTTGGTATATTCTAGTGATGAAAGAAGCCACAAACAACACTTCAGACAAGTTTTTTCAGAGATTAGTAGATTATGGTCTTACCTTGCATGGAGAAAAATGTGCTATTGGGGTGCAAAGAAGTTTCCTACCTTGGTCACACCTTTACAAAACACGGTATGATACCAGATCCCAATAAAGTGAAAGCTATTCAGAATTGGCCAACCCCCTCTTCGGTTACAGAGGTGCAGAGGTTTCTGGGGTTGGCTTCATATTACCGAAGATATATAAAAAATTTTGCTAACATCGCCTCTCCCTCTATCATCTTACTAATAAAGGTGTAACATTCCAATGGACAAATCCTTGTCAAGAAGCCTTCACCACACTTAAAATCTGCTTAATTTCTCAACCTATTTTAAAATGTCCTGACTTCTCCTTACCATTTACACTATATACCGATGCTAGTGACTCAGGGTTAGGAGCTGTATTACAACAAGGACCTAACGTTATCGCTTATAGTAGTCGGTCGCTGAAGCCAGCCGAAAAAAATTACAGCGTCATCGAAAAAGAGTGTTTAGCTCTGGTTTATGCTATTAAGTACTTTAAACACTACCTCTTGGGGCATTGTTTCACTGTGTATACAGATCACAACCCACTACAGTGGTTGTCTGCAAGGAAGATGGAAGGAAAGTTAAGCCGTTGGGCTTTGCAACTTCAAGAGTTTGAATTTAAAAATTCTTTATAGAAAAGGTACCCACATGCAAATGCTGATGCTTTGTCACGGCAACCATGTACAGCTGCTACAAAAGTCATTTGTGGACCTAGTGAAAGTGAACTGATTAAGGAACAGACTAATGATCCAATTCTAGCAAAAATCATTTCATACATCAAGACAAAAACGGTAACAAAAAACCTCAAGGTACAGAATGTAAACACCCACATACAGAAGGTGGCTTCAACTATGGCCCCAACTCAAGTTACAGAATGGTGTTTCTTTATCGCTGTATTATTAAACCTGTTAGTAAAGAGCAGCGTCTAGTGCCAATAGCACCATTAAGTCTCAAAGCACTTATCTACAACAATTTCATGATGCTCCTTTAGGTGCTCATCAAGGGTATATGAAAACATTACTGCGATTACAAAAAAATGTGTACTGGGTTGGAATGGCAACAGATGCTCAAAATTACTGCGACTCTTGTGATGCTTGCAATCAAGCAAAACCAGCACTACCCCAGCCGGTCCCATTGGTAAATATGCCTATGGGTAAACCTTGGGAGATGTTAGGAGTGGATATTCTAAAAGTACCTATGTCATGTCAGGGCAATTCTTATATCTTAGTTATACAAACTACTTCACTAAATGGCCTGTGGCCATTCCCCTGAAAGATCAAACAGCAGAAGGTACAGTTTAAAGCTCTCGTTGAAACCTTTAGTATTTATGGCATACCTACTTATATTCATTCTGATCAGGGAGCTAATTTTGAGAGCACACTTTTAAAAGAGACATGCCGGGCTTTTGGAATTCATAAATCACGAACCACACCCTATCATCCCCAAGGTGATGGTTTAGTGGAGCGCACCAATTGCTCCTTATTGCAGATGTTAAGGACATATTGTGTTAAATCCAGTGATTGGGAGAAATGGCTGCCTCTTCTCCTATATGCCTACCGATCCTCAACGCACACATCTACTAAATGCTCACCATATCTTTTAATGTTTGGTAGAGAACCCACACTTCCATCTGATTTACCTGGACTATCCACAGACACTTATGTTTATTCTAAACAACTCCAACGTCAGTTAAGTCAGATGTATGAATTAGTTGAACTGCACCTTATAGATGCAGCATCTACTCAGAAGAAGACATATGACACTCGGGCTCATACTAGGTCACCATTACAAGTGGGTAATCATGTTTGGTTATCCAAACCAACAGCTGGAAAGCTCTGTTCAAGATGGGAGAGTGGATGGACAGTTTTGGAACACAATTCAGGTCAACCAACTGTCATAATTGCACACTCAGATGGACGAAAGAAGACAGTTCATATAAATCGTTTACGGCTCCATACTCTTAGACCAGTTCCTAAAGGAATGCCACGGCATTCTCCGACATATTGGCAGCCACCTTCTTTTGAACATTCTGTTTTGTGAGTCTGAAGATGAATTATCTAACAATTACCCATTAGAAGAACCTTCCACTTCTCGACCTACCCGCACACGCAGAGTTCCGGATAGATATGCCCCCTATGTCACATTGTCGCTCGAGACGAGCTCTTGAAGAGAGGGGGTTATGTAGGATAGTAATTAACATTAATTAACATCAATTAACATGATAGTTAATAAACGAGAGCACATGTTTGTTTAGAACTGATTGTTTTTGTAAATTGTTTTTGTTGAGGAATATTATATTACACTATTATAATCAACAATAAACTCTTGTGTACTTCCTCTAGGATCAGCAAACATCTCTACATTTAGCATCAAAAGGGGGTTACTATGATATCGTACAGCTACTGTTAAACTCCAATGCAGATCCCAATATTTTTGATGAGGTCAGTGTATTTTTGTTTGTAGAGACTACTAGATGTTAGTAGATTTTAATCAGTATTAATAGATATAGAATGTTATGGGTGTGGCTGTTAGAAATTTCTACATTAACTTGTTGTTCAAATTTTTGTAAGTAAAGGATTAAGAAAGATAGTCAGTGTCAGGTATTAGTAGGTGTGGCCTGTTTATAATAGTAGTAGATATCATCTTGATATTCACAGAGGTCCCACTAGTATGATGTGCATTTGTGTCAAACTGTTCTTATGAATAGAAGTTGTATCATCAACATTATACTATACTTTTTATAATGTTACTAGACTTGCACCAAAAAATATAAAGCTTAAACCCTTGAGTGTAGGAAGAACAGCCAGTATGAGCCATACTTCTCTATTATTCTATGAAACTACTTGAAATTTCCAGCTTTCAATAATAGAGGAAACAACTGCAATAACCAATACATCTAAAAGCATCTTAAGACAATTTTTTATAATGTTTAATTTTAATATGTGGTCCATTTTATTATTGGTATACATTCTATAATTAATGCTATTATAATCAACAATAAACTCTTGTGTTCTTCCTCTAGTATCAGCAAACATCTCTACATTTAGCAGCAAATGGGGTTTACTATGATATCGTACAGCTACTGTTAAACTCCAATGCAGATCCCAATATTTGTGACAGGGTCAGTGTATATGTTTTGTAGAGACTACTAGATGTTAGTAGATTTAAATCAGTATTTAATAGATATATAGTGTTATGGGTGTGGCTGTTAGAAATTTTCTACATGACTTGTTGTTCAATTTTTTGTTAGTAAAGGATTAACAAAGATAGTCAGTGTCAGTATTAGTAGGTGTGGCCTGTTATAATAGTAGTATATATCATCTTGATATTCACAGAGGTCCCACTAGTATGATATGCATTTGTGTCAAAGCGTTCTTATGAATAGAAGTTATATCATCAGCATTATATTTATATTTTTTTACAATGTTACTAGACTTGTACCAAGAAAATTTAAGCTTAAACCCTTGAGTGTAGGAAGAACAGCCAATAGTGAGACATTCTTCTCTATTATTCTATGATAACTACTTGAAATTTCCAGATTTCAATAATAGAGAAAACAAATGAATTTAATGTACTCTTTCCATGAACACAATTATTCAACCTGAGCATGTTCTACTTGAAGACCAAGTGTTAAGTAATTTAACCTGAAAACAGAAAATGTTTCTTTAAATGTAGTCTCTTCAACTATTAATTATAAGACTTCTCTATTATTCTATGATAACTACTTGAAATTTCCAGCTTTCAATAATAGAGAAAACAAATGTAATACCAATACATCCAAAAGCATCTTAATATAATTTTTATAATGTTTAATTTTAATATGTGGTCCATTTTATTATTGGTATACATTCTATAATCAATGCTATTATAATCAACAATAAACTCTTGTGTTCTTCCTCTAGCATCAGCAAACATCTCTACATTTAGCATCAAATGGGGGTTACTATGATATCGTACAGCTACTGTTAAACTCCAAAGCAGATCCCAATATTTGTGACAGGGTCAGTGTATATTGTTTTGTAGAGACTATTAGATGTTAGTAGATTTAAATCAGTATTTAATAGAGATAGAATGTTATGGGTGTGGCTGTTACAAATTTCTACATTGACTTGTTGTTCAAATTTTTGTTAGTAAAGGATTAAGAAAGATAGTCAGTGTCAGGTATTAGTAGGTGTGGCCTGTTATAATAGTAGTAGATATCATCTTGATATTCACAGAGGTCCCACTAAAATATGATGTGCATTTGTGTCAAACTGTTCTTATGAATAGAAGTTATATCATCAGCATTATACTATACTTTTTATAATGTTACTAGACTTGCACCAAAAAAATTTAAAGCTTAAACCCTTGAGTGTAGGAAAGAACAGCCAATAGTGAGACATTCTACTCTATTATTCTATGATACTACTTGAAAGACCAAGTGTTAAGTAATTTAACCTGAAGACAGAAAATATTTCTTTAAATGTAGTCTCTTCAACTATTAATGATAAGACTTCTCTATTATTCTATGATAACTACTTGAAACTTCCAGCTTTCAATAATAAAGAAAACAACTGCAATACCAATACATCCCAAAGCATCTTAAGACAATTTTTTATAATTTTAATTTTAATATGTGGTCCATTTTTTTTATTGATATATATTCTATAATTAATTCTATTATAATCACAATAAACTCTTGTGTTCTTCCTCTAGAATCAGCAAACATCTCTACATTTAGCATCAAATGAGGGTTACTGTGATATCGTACAGCTACTGTTAAACTCCAAAGCAGATCTCAATATTTGTGACAGGGTCAGTGTATATTGTTTGTAGAGACTACTAGATGTTAGTAGATTTAAATCATATTTAATAGATATAGAATGTTATGGGTGTGGCTGTTAGAAATTTCTACATTGACTTGTTGTTCAAATTTTTGTTAGTAAAGGATTAAGAAAGATAGTCAGTGTCAGGTATTAGTAGGTGTGACCTGTTATAATAGTAGTACATTTAGTCACTAGATGTTAAACCTCTCTATATCCTGAATATATTAACATGTAACAGACATTGCTATTCTAATAAACTTATGGTCACATTGATAAGACATAGTTACCCCTTAATCCTGATGGACAAAGAGTAATGTCATGGAGCAATGTGCCTTATCGGTGGTGGTGTGATTAACACATCTAAATTACCTATGGTTCCTAATATAACTAGACCCCCTCCCCATAACAATTAAACTAGATGGCATACTTGGACATATATTGCAATTGGTTGCCAAGAGCTTGAGATTATTGAAGAATAATCTCTTTGCAGTGTTCCTGTTTTCTTCTGAAACAAGCATGTAGTATTTTGGAATTTTTACTTTAATTAAGTGTTACACTATAATAAATACTTATTTGAAGTAATTATTATTTATGTGACAATTAATTTACTGATAATGTTAGGTCACAGTTACAGTATAAGACAGAAGTCTTTTTGCTAGTATAATACTACAAGGAGCTCTTTCAGATGTAGGTTTTAAAATTGGTACACCAGTTGCTACACAAGTGTTAGATAGTACAGACCTCCTGTTTAAATTAATTGATCTGTGCTTTCTATAGTACAGTCTCTTACCATCTGAAATGAAATTAATTATTAATAATTATTTAGTACTGAATATGTACACATATTTTTGTATCTTACATAACTATGACAGGAGATTTCCAAAGCAAGTAATAAACAAGCTAAACCAACACAGAAATCTTTCATCTTTAGATGACAAGCTGTAATTTATGTCTACATAACTTAAAACAATGGCTATAGTCCCAAAAGTGCACCTATATCTTTTGTTGTTTTTAGTGTTTTCCATTAGAATAGCACGACTTTACTAACATAAGAACAGTTTAAACCAATGTGTTCTTATTTGTTCTAAATAATTTGTCCTAAACCTTTTAGTGGTAACATTGCTGTATGAAGAAGGAGCGACAAAAGTATTTTTAGTGCCATTTTCGTCGAAAAATAACTAATTTAAAAGTGAATGTCATTATTATAAACTTTTTAAAAATAGAATATAAAGAAAATATATAGTCAATGTGTTGATAAATAAAAATAACACTAATATCTTTATAGAGTAATACAATAGAGGTAAGAGTGTGTCCAGTTTACAATGTCAGGTAATAAAATTAATTGATTTTTTTTGGACATGGAATGCGTTTTCGAATGTTCATTCAGTTCTATGGGATCACGTGATCCGTTTCCCAATCCCAGTTATGTAGTCTATACTATCTATGAATATACTAAGTTGACATAGAATACATTAGATACACCCATTATCTGTTCTGTTATTAAAGAAAAAATAATATACAATAATCAATCAAGACAGGAAACTGTTTGTTAGTTATTATACAAAATAATTTTATGATACATTTATAAAGGTCATTTTATTTTATATAGTAGTGACAAACATATAACTTCCATAATATATTACAATGAAACATCCATAGAACATTTTTCTCAGTGATTATAATACTTAGAAACCCTATACCTTTTAAATGTAGTCCTAAAGACAAATTTGAATATTTATATCATGTTAATAGAATTGATAATCATTATAAGTGTGATAAGATTGTGACATAAATGATCTAGTTTTATTATTAATTACAATGTTTATAATAAATTGAGAGTCATTTAATATCTTACTTTTTGTCTCTCTGTCATTGGTCAAGTTTTGACATAAAAATACAATAGTTATGATTATCTGTATTGATGACTGTTATATGACTATATAGTTTATTGTATGATAGTTCCTGTGCTTTTATAATTAAATAACTTTTCCTCTTTTGTTTCTAGTATGGACGAACACCAGCACATTATGCAGCAGAGAATGGTCATTTTGATGCTCTAAGGTTATTAATTACAGTGGGACAAGCTGACATAAATGTTACAGATGAAGTAAGTCATATTATAGTTACTTATGAATTATTCCTTTGAAGTATGACATTTATATTCTCTTCAATATTGATATCAACCTCTCTCATAACAGACTGTCCAATATTTTGATAACATGTTTTTGTCAAAAGATGTTCCAAGAACAATAGTCCCAAATCAAAATTTGATTTTTGCCTACAATATGTCAGACATAGCCTATTCTCATTACATCAAACAATTACAATATTTATTAATAGTCAATTAATTAATGGTCATGAAAATTAATACATACCAAATTTAGCATGTTCTATGTGATCTTTGTTTAGTACTTCTTGGTATAACTTTGTACTATGATGATGACATCACTATGTGTCATACAGGTTAATAATGACAGTGTGAATGTATGGTTAGTTTATTTGGGTTTAGAAGGTTTTAGGGTTCAGGGTGCTTCTTAGTGCAACTTGTAACTTATACTATGATGATGACATCAATATGTGTCATGTCATGATGATGTCATCATATTCAAATAATACCAAGAACCACCTCCTTTATTAGCCCTCTCACATATATACACATGCACATAAAAACTTGTCTATACTCTTGTGATTTACCTGTCTGTTTGTGGCTTCAGTAGTTTTATAAGACTATTTTATAACAAACTCTGCGTTGTTTTTCCTCATAATTAGGCAATAGCATTCTTAGGAACTTTCATATATTCTGAATAGATTACCAGCTTCCAGTGGAAGTACATTAACATGTGGACAACCCCATTTTCATATAAAACCATAGTTCACATGATCTATTGGACAAATAGTGAATTTGGTCATATCTGGTTCCTTAAAAATATCCTACTGTGTAAAACCTGTAATAATTAAGTAACATGGACTGACATTTCCATAGTATTATTCCTTGTCTCCTTTATATGTATTATTAGTATAAATGATAAATTATATTACATGAATTAATGATTCAATTCTACTTGACTATGTCCTATATCAGTGACTGTCACTGATACGATCTGTTTACATGAGATTAATTTATACATAAACTAAATATAAAGTATAGAAATTCCTTTCATCACTAAACACCTGGCTATCAGGCTAATAATTAACATTGGTATTACCTATCACTATAAGTAAGATATAAGGAGTAATGGCTGTGCTTATTAGAAATTTCTATGTTGATTTGTCCTTTTAAATTTTTATTTTAGTGCAGGATTAATAAGGATAGTTATTGAGAGCAATCAGTAGGTGTGGCCTGTTATAATAGTACATTTTCTTACTGATTTTAGTTTACTAAGTTGGCAATTGATAGATATTACTGAACAACATCGACATTATAATAGTTGTTGTCATAGCAACTGTTACTATGATAAAATACTATTGATAATTTAAAGTATATCAATTATAAATAGATAAGTTTATGTTTTTTTGTATGTTTTAGTGTAAAGACACAATTATTAACATTATTAATGGTTATCACTAACAATATTCACAATATGGGATGTACCTCTTATTAACACTCATAACTCACTCTATGGGCAAGGGTTACATTGCTTTGTCAGTCTGTCTGTCATTGTGTCTGTCTGTTCCAAAACACAATCAATATGGTAGAGTTTCTCAGAAAATTACTACTGTGAATAATATAAAATTAACTACTTTTTCAATGTGTGAATTTTCTAAAAATGCTTCATTCTCAAGTTGCAGCAATCTTTAACTTACTTTCTTCTGCTACGATCTTGGTGTCCATGCTTTATTTGATGAATAATTATAGTTATCACGTGATCAATAACTTGCACATGTAAGTGACTTGGTCAAGGAGTTTTCTCGAGTGTCCTATCCACTTACATATTTTGGTTTAGTGAAGAGTATAGTAAGTGTTGCAAAATCTAAGTCTATAAACATACAGTTTTAGAAAAAGAACAAAGCCTCGTTGAAGTGCTACTTGACTTTTAATGTCACACTCATTAGTGCTCGTCATAGCCTGTAGTAGATGAGGGTGTAATATCTTTTTGCACTATTAACATTTCTATGACCAGTAATAGCTATGACATTCTGCTCTTCAATAGTTTAAAAATCTGGTGCAAGAAAATGATTAATAAAATCTTATGTTCAACTTGTACATGCACTTATGTCATAAATAAAGTACTTTGAGTAACAGAACTGAGAATTACATTCAACTGCATTTCTGTTTTAACCTACGAAAATATTACAATGCACAATGAATATAATTAATAAGCAGTTTTAAGGCTTCCTACCACCTTAATAACGTTATAACAACCACATGTAGACAATATCACAATGTAAAAATTGTTTAGTAAGTAAAGTCATCAGCAAAAATAAACAGGTCAGGTCAGTATTACGTTATATAATATAGTAGACCATAGACCTAAGCTTGGTTACTAATTTAAAGAGAGGCAATTATCTGTCATTACAAGCAAATTAACTGACTACTTGACCTTTAATATAGTCAGTGTTAATGTTAAGGTATAGAGTCTCTGAATGTCTTACTCAGTATTATGTCCCATAGGCCTTGATTGATACCAGCAACCTGTAGTCCATCTATTGATGTTGCTACACTATATTAGGTATATAGGCAGAGCTGTAGATGCTTCAACACATCACTGCAATAAATGTTTTCATTTCATCAGAAAACTGGAATTGCCTTCAAGAATGAGGTCAACCATTTGCATATAGCAGTAGATCATACATTAAATGATTAAAAGTGAATTCTTTATATTTTCACAAATAACAAACTACATCACTGCTATTTGGTCATGTTACATACATGTGGTAAATCACAATATTACATTTTTATGATCTTTTAAACATAACACTTGAATCAAACAATAGGCATATATGAAGCAAGCACAGACTAATATCTGAATGTATTGTTTCAAATTCTAGGATTTTGTCCTTGTTTCTATGTATATAACTACACTGATATATCTATCATGTGTATTATGCTTTTCTTTGCTTTAACATACAATATAACACATTATTGATTTATATAATCAATATTTTTAAGGAAATTAACATTCAAAAACATTATTGTATCTTTTTCATTTGTTGCTCTATTAGGAGATTATATAACATATGTATCTATTATACATGTATAATCTAGATTGTATTAATAAATATAATTATACTTTTTATTCTTTACAGAATGGGGACTCTCTATTACATCTTGCTTGTGCTAATGGTAATTAGACATAATTTCATATCTACTTCACACTGGAAAAGTCGATCCACTTGCTCATAACAAGCATTGGAATACACCACTAGATGACGTCCGACTGCATGATCAAAACAGACTTGAAATATTGAAGATGTTTGAACCATTTGAGAGGAAGTCGTCAAGACTTTCCAGTTGATTCATATAGAAAAAGTGTTTTTTTTGTGGAAACCTGACAGCTGAAAGTTTTAGTCATTATCCCAATGCATTATATATCGTGCTGATAAACCTGCTGATTATCACTACAACCCTTCTCAATGTGTTGAAGGTGTGCAATTTGGAAACTGCCGGTATTAACTATCATAATGTTCGTATCATGAAGTTGGCAATATTGTTCTTTATGATTTTGCTGGTCATCAAGAATATTATAGTAGTCATGCAGCTGTACTGGAGAATCTTATGTTAAGAACTCCTGCAGTTTTTACAATAGTTGATAGATTCAAAAAAGGTTTGATTACTTCAAGAAGCAGTTGTATTACTGTTTAACTTTATTGAAAATGTTTGTGCAAATTTAACTAAATCTTCTCAAGTGATTGTCGGTGGAAGTTATGCTGATCAATTTACCAACAGTTATGATGAATTCAAGTTGTCTGTCGATTAGGGTTGTTAATGATGCCATTTCGTAAACAAGAGTATCGAGGTTTTTGTTTCCATGGAATGTCATCGTCCAGTGGAAAGGATTCCCTGAATTCATTGTTCACCTTCGTGAAAGTTGTAAGGCTGTTGTTGATAAGTCTGATCGCATTAGTTATTATTGCCATGTCCATTATGCCTCCCTCCAAAAGCTACAGAAAGTAGCTATTAGCATTAATGAGCTTATTGAAAGCCTAAAAGCTCTTGATGATCCTTCCCTTCCTTCAGATGAAGCAGTTTTGGTTGACTACTTGTCAATTCTCAGTGACAAAGGTCTTGTTCTGTTTCTGAGAAAAAAAATAGTGTCTAATAGTTGGATTGTAGTCAACAAATCAAGCCTCCTTCTGAAGTTAATGGTGTTCTTTTTAATAAGAACATCAAGCGTCTTCCTATACCAACCTCTAGCAACACTACTGCATTGTTCATGTTACTGTTTTTACCAAAAGCTGTTTCCAACATACGATACAAGTATGCTTATTGATTTTTTGAAAAGCATGGATTTTTGTCATGTTTTTCAATTCAGAAACAGTGAATACTATTACAACCAACCTTTCTTCATCAGATCACATATCTAATGCTGACATTCTTTTCTTTCCCAGCTCTTGTTGCCACTGAGCCTCCTTCAGATTTAAATGAACATTTCAAAAAGTGGTTTGTTGGTGCTTTGTATTGTCCTAATCCATCACAATTCCTCTCTGTTCGCTATTCCTTACCATTCTTTTACTTCGATTAGCATATTCTGATTATTGCCCTATCTATAATCCTATAGCTGGTGAATTAGAGTCTCTTATACAAATACAGCAGTTGAATCGTTATTGTACAGTCTGGAAGAATGGTATTTATTGGAATTATATCAATGATGTATAGTGGAAGTGACAGATAATAATAGATGTGTCACTGTATTTGTTTTCCAACAAAAAAGGAGTTGAAAGTCAAAAGATAATATGTTGCTCTATTATAAAACTGATTCTTTTCTCTTCAAAAGCAGTTTTGTCCATGTAAAAATTGAAGAGTACATCATTCCTTCTGGATCTTTAGCTGACATTCATAGTAAGGGGATTTCAAAACGAACACTTTATCCAGTAAGAGCTGTGGCCCAAGGATGTTAGTTAACAAGGAAATTCTTGACCAGAATGGAGTTCAAGGCAATGTCAAACACATTTGTCCATATGAGCCATACATCTTCCTTGCACCAGCAGTCATCCTGCTTTATTCTCTATTAGTAAAGCCAATCAAGTTATCCCAGAGATATTTCTTCAACATATAAAAGAATTTACTCCAAGTATAACGTCGTGTTATAATACATCCAAAGAATACACCTATCTGATGTCGCCAGTCATCTCAATGGCTATAGCTTTTTCATTGGACAAAATCCTTGGTAAGTTAGCAAGCACTATATTAAACGTAATACATGTCTTCATTATTACATGTTATATGAGCCTATATATCTTTATATGTCAACACAGTTAATTACTTTAATTGATATGTTATGATTTTCCTGTAGTCTATTCATTTCAAATATGTATTTAATTAAATTTTAGGACCTCATGACTCAATCTTTAACATGTGATGAGATACTAAGTATCTCAAAAGATCGCCTTCAATCTACAAATATTTCAACTCTAAAAGGTTTGATTATATCTAAGAAAACCTTATATAGACTGTATTTTGTTCATATGTTTTACTTTTTGATCATTTTTTAATTAATTAGGAAAAGCTCCCGAAAAATGACCTCCTAATGCTAATGGTCAGGATTTGTAACAGATGGTACAATTATTGGTGTTCTTCTTAAAAATTAAAAACGGAGAATCTGGACTCTTTGAATAGTTCTAATCAATATGATGATGTCAAACTTTCCAAAGTGCTACACACTTTGGATGGAGAGAATGACTAAACCTGTTACTTGGAATACCATTTTAGAAGTAATAGGAAGTCCCACTATCCAAAATGAATCAGTTGTGATGGAGATAGAGAAGTTTTAGAATGTGAGTACTTATACAATATTCTCAGTAATTGTACTTTTGTTTAACTTTGTATGTATGGCTTCACTTAAAATGCATGGTATTTACATAAGAAAACACAAATTTTATGATAGCTAATAAGAGAAATTGATTAATAGTGATAGATTACTTATCATTGCCTTTGTAAACTAGTAATCATTATAGGTATTGTTACTATTATTTATGTAGCCCAAACAAAGGGAAGTAGTGACATTTGTGATGATGATCTAATGGAGTTATTGACACTACTGGTAAGATATTGTTAAAATGTACTGGTTTCATTATAGATCTTCCACATATAGTGATGACTTAGCAATTACACTCAACCAACATACTTTTAGCTGATAATGCATATACTTCAAATATATAATGTATCTAGTAGTTGGTTTTTAATAAAACAATATATTCTTTATACTAATGATTGTCTGCAACATTTTAAGTTTAAATTTAGTTATTAGATGTAGTATATTTAAGTTTATCAATTTTCTAATCCACTCTAGTGTCAACATAATAATAGCACATATATTATACTAATATATTCTATATTTATTGTTATGTTATAATTTTATAGCAACACAAACAGACAAAAACACAATTGAGCAGCAAAATGATGGTAAGTTAATATTAATTAACTTGTACATGATTACACAATGATTCCTAAATATATACTAATTACTTTATGCTTTTCACAATATAGATGTTGATAAAAGTGTTAGTGAGTTTATTAGAGATGAGAATAACACTGATAGTGATAAGTTTGTTATTACTAAAATTGATGGAATGATGATGTCTAATTATTATTTATTTTCTTGTGTGTAATTGAATCAGATATAGAGTATTAAGTTGGCACAAGGTTTGATAAATAGCTATCTGTATTAAGGTGTATAACTATCTTATAGGATGTTAAATTGGCTTTATTCTTGAAAATGTTGGTCAACAGCTTATCAATCAGCCTGTATTCAGTTTTCCTTCTTAGAACAATATAGTATAATTAACTTGTTGACCTTCAGCTGACAAATTCAAAATAATATAATATATGACACAAAGTTAATTCAACATTTAACCTTATCTGGTTGTATCACTATTGCTGTCGAAGATGAAGCTAATTTTAGAATAACTGAATTACCAAGTTCTGTTTCCATTGAAAAAGATAGAATTTAGTGTATTAAACCTCCCATGTGGTTCTGAAATAGTTATTCACCTTATTTCAAGCAATCTGATTGGTCAATTACTCACAAAGGTGGTAGAAGCATTTGAATTTTTTGTAATCATCAAAACCACAGAACTAATAATTATAAATATAGCAATATTTAGCATGTAAAATTCACAGGAAGATATTTCATATTTACCATATATACATTGATATATACGTGTTCATTTTTATATTACATTTTGTAGGAGGTGTGGCACAAACAGACAAGAAGACAATTGATGAACCAAACTGATGGTAAGTTAACTTATCCATCCATATTAATTAATTTGTACATGATTACTATATATTATGATTCCTACATGACTACTACTTTATTCCATTCCTAATATAGGTATTAATAAAAATGAGTCTATTGTTTAGGACATTAACACTGTCAATGGTAAGTCTATAATTGTAGTTAACAAATCAAGTCTCCTTAGTTATTCAGATGTACTGTATTAAGTTTAGTAATTTTTTGATCCACTTTAGTGTCAACATAATAATAGTACATATATTATACTAATATATTATATGTTTATTTTATGTTATAATTTTATAGAAGATGTAATACAAACAGACAAGACACCAATTGAGCACAAAGTGATGGTAAGTTAATATTACTTAACCTGTACATGATTACATAATGATTATTAAATAAATAATTAAATATTTTATTATATCCTTCACAATATAGATATGAATGAAAGTGTTAATGAGTCTATTACTAAGGACAATAACACTGTTAGTGGTAAGTTCATCATGACTATAATTAGTGATAAGATGATATACATTATTAATTCTATCAAGTAAGCTTGTGCATATTTCATTCTAATATAGTGACTATTATTAAGTTTAGCAATTTTTCTGAGCACACCCATATTAACTAGATAGTTTTTATCATAGCATTAAAAATATTAGAGATTATTACAATAGTATTAAATTACTAGTTACTTTATGTCCTTCATTTACAGCAGTTGACCTAGAAGATAAAAATGTAAAACTATCATTGACTGTTTTTGACAGTAGTATTGATAGTAATATATATAACAGCTTATGTCATTAACACATAATAGAGACAACATCACCTCCAATGTCTGTCTGATCAAATCCACTAGTAATTATTTTCAATGCACATGTACTTGGCATTGAATGACTTCTTAAATTATCTTCAGCAAATCAATTTATGTCCCTTCTATTATTCTTTTTTAATATAGTTTATAATTATTATTGTGGTGGTTTGTGTGTAGTGTCAGGCACTGTAGTCATTTTTGCTATAATATGGTAATTTATAAAAATACTGTTATAGTGCATCATATAAAGTAATACTTTGGTATGTGTATAGTAGATATGTAGATAACTCCTGTAAATGACTATTACATTCTATTGATATACAGTAGATATTATTTATATATTATAACTGTACAGTTTGTAGTTTGATGTCTTGGTCATCAAAATAATGAGTCAGTTAATCTTTTTATCATTTTCATAGGTACATTTATTCAGGAGTAATCCACTTTGAAGAATGGTGGTGTCTATTATCTATCAACTGGGCTTTTCTATTGTACAATGCAAGTCTTTGAATGTACTTCTCACTATTACAATTTTGTTATATTTTTGCTATCTAATTAACACTACTTAAAAGATTGTATAGGTTCTTGTTTTTTGATAATAAGAAACGTTTTAAACACCCGTATAGGTTGACATTTCACAGATATTCAAAAAAAGAAAACTCACAACATTTACTTCAACAGTAGTTTATTTGGTGGTCTAGTTTTAATACTAGTAATCTCTTCTTATTTATTCAAAACATATAGGTTATATATGTTTACGAGGTTTATATGCGTATTTATAAACTCGATGAAACCTATATAGCAACCGAGCGCGAAGCGCGAGGTTGCTATGGTTTTCCAAGGGTTTATAATACGCATATAAAACCGAATAAACAGTATCTAAGGTATTTATTATTAAAAAAAATCACAATAGCAAACTAGCCTAGATACAGTGCGTCCATAGCAACTAGCCTAGAAACATTGCGTCGTCTCCAGAATTAAGAATTTCAGAATTAGGAAGAGAATCATTTGACGACATTTTTTCTCAGATTTGAACACATGTTGCCCCCCTCCCCACGACGACTACTTCTACTACAAGATACGCCCTTCCCAAATCTGACGAAGATGTTGTCCGTGCAGAGAAAGTTCTGTACCAGCGTCTACGAAACACGACACCAACTACTGCTTAAAAACATATTTATATATTTATTTCATATTTTATCATTATTTGAATAAAATTATCAACAACTACTGATAATTACATTATCTCCCGCCGGACTACCCGGTAGGTATCATAGTGAGCCCGGACTGCCCGGTAGGTATTATAAGTAAAATAATGAACCCGTAATTCTGCAATTTGATTGGTCTATTCTAATTATGTATTAATAAAATCTCTTATTCATATTTGTGTAATTCAAAACATTTTACTCTTATAATTGTATATTGTGAACTAAGAATATCCTCGATATTGAACCTTCCTCAGTGTCCTGATTCAGTAACTGCTAATGTCCAAATCTGTCCACTACAGAAAGGCTCACAACTTAAAAGCATGTGTTCAATACAAGGACATTTAAAACCTTATCTTTTTGTGGTATATATCCTTTACCTTCCAGCCTACACTCCATACATGAACTAGACCAAACCACTACTTACATATACATGTACTTACTTTTCTAATCTATCTACACTAAGTGTTCATCCAGCCAAGAACCTGCTAAGACATATACAAATGCTTCTTGTTACACTCTAAGAGTTAACCAAATAGTCAGTCAAATGTTTTGTTTGACCAGTTGAAGGAGAAACTGTTTGTTGTAGTCAATATATCAAGCCTATAGAAAAGAGGAAAGCAAGCCATGGAACTTAAGATTCAAGAATTAAGTATTTTAGAATGCTTGTTCTATATTTTTGTCCTGTACTCTATACCAAGTACTCTAAACTGTCACTATAAGGACACTCATTGATAAAACTAAGTTACTATCTTCTACTTATTCTGATAGTATATGGTTGACTATGTGATATCATAGACGTTAACATACCATATATATAAGTTGCTTAGTAAACAGTATAATTCTCTCATCTAAAATGGGTTATGATGTTGTCTCCAAGAAAGCTCAAACCAACAGTATTAAAAGCTATAGAGAGCAAAATAGAGGTATTGAAGATATTGATATACAAAATATAAATGTAAAAAAAATAAAATGCTCATATAAAGAAGATACCTGTGCTAGAGCTATCTCTGTCAGCAAGTGACACAACATTTTCCAATATAGTGGTTGTTGGTTCTGGCATATAAAATCTAATGAAAAACTTAGTGTCATCATGTGACAATCACATGCATGTAAAGTGGAGCCTGTCATAAAGGACACTGTCAAATTAGAATAGAACAGTTCCTAGTTGACCAAGGATTCATACAGGGGGGGAGGGGAACCTGGGATTCTCCCCTCCCCCCCAAACTCCAGTTTCCCCCACAAGAACTTTCACTTTGTGCATAACAATAATGAGATTGATTAATATAACCAATTGTCTCTTCTTAATAGCATGCAGTCTTGTTATTTACAATAACAGTCTTCTACTTTTCAATTTTAATATTTCTAAGATTTCATTAAAGTATACTTCCTTTATGCTGGCCCTTAAATAGCCACTCTCATTAAGTGTTGTAAATTAGCATCTGACAGTCGGTTTCGCAGACTCATTTTGATCATTTTCATTGGAATAATAGACCTTTCAACAAGTAGCAGTGCCTACTTGTAGAGTCAACAGTATAAAATCAACATGCTAGGTATTAACATACCCCAAACCAGGGTTTCCCTCCCTAAAGAAAAATCCTGTATGAATCCCTGTTTGACATATATATAAAATACATGCCCATGTATTATAGCTAGTCATTTGTATTATCTTTATTTCTATAGCTATACCCAGTACTCCACAGACCTGACTAATGTCAATGTTACTTACCTGTTAGTGAGTTTATCATAGAGTACTCTCAGTGACACAGGATGATATAACACAGTAAATTATTTTATCATTGTGACTCCATTAGATGGTAGTGATCCATGGATCATTACTACTATAGACAATAGTCAAGTTGCTGACAGTAGCCGTAATGTCTACAGTGACAGATACAAACAATATTATATAAGAATATCTAACCAGTATGATTTATATTCTATCTAACATGTACTATTAACTTGTACTATTAACTTATCCTATTAACTGTATTATTTACCTGTCTAACATAGTGACAAGTACAATTGATAACAATAACAAGTAGACCCAATGTAAATCTTAATGGGAAAGGATGATTCTAATAATGTCATATTCCACTGCTTTATTGACTGATGAATAAGCTATTGCAGATCCCAGAGAGAAATATCTTAAGATAAAAGGATCAAAACAATAAGGTATGTCAATAATTCATAGAGTAATGATGAATAGATAAGTTATAGTCAATAGATGAATTGATGGATAGAGATTAACAGTGAATAAATAGATATTGTAAATGACTATGTTAGACATTAGATAGATGTATTAATAGATAATACCCTACCTGTCAGTACTCTACATCTAATTATTGTAGTAGTTCTAATAAACACATGAACAGTCTATACTAATATACAGTAAGGAACACTAGTAATAGAAAACTTACTAAGGCAAACATTGAAGTTGTCATCTCCTCCATTAAATGGACTATCAGTGTCTTCTTCATCTCCGCTTCTTTTTATGTTAAACTAATGAAACCTCCAGTACCTTAAATTATAATATTCAACTAATTTCTTATTAGTTATAAATTTAGTCTTTTTATTCACTGGAAATGAATATTAAGTTATTTGTCATTTATTAACATACCTGGTTATTGTTGGTAAATGATCTAAAATTTTAGTCAATTCTCTTGTTTCTGTCTCATGACATTCCTTGTTGACTAGTAATAATAACAGGGCCTTCTCTAATGCCCTCTTCATTTGCTAATAACATGGATATGAAGCTACACATAAAAATATTCCAATTAATTATCTGTTAAGAGTTATTCAAATACACACAACATATGTATACATTTATAATTGTCTATAGAGATATACAATTTCCTTATAATAAAAGACCCTGTCATCCTGTGTGTGTGAATATATGTAAATTAATGTACTAATAAGCTCACATTGAGATTGTGGTATTATATCCGGAGTTTGATTGGATGTTATGTCAGTAGTTGACCCAATCCTTACTTCAGAAGCCACCTCATCTTGAGTAGCTAATATCTGACCTGACAGTTTCTTGTTAGTAGATGCTTGCCTACTGGATTGTTACTTGTGGTACTCCTCCTTTATCTTTCTCACCTGTGGTCCTTTTCTCCATCTCAGATTATCTGAATACATTCTTTACTTCTTCAACCATCATGATTTTGAAGAGTGTTCTCTTCATATGGAAACTCTTCACTCTTGTGTACTTAAACTAGTAAACCAAGGAATTAATGAGTCCATCTGGAGGATGCACTGAGAATGTGATAGAATTGAGGTGAACTCATAATACATTAAGTAAGACTTATCCATCTGGTTCATTGGGGAAGCAGTTGTGACATCTAAATCTGCAGAAAAAGTTATCATACTTTTGATAAAATTGACTATTAGTCAGTAATTGATACACATACTTGAATGTGTCATTGTAATTAATATGATGTTAGGAAGTCTATACTGGATATAGTTCAGAGATATTTAGAGAAGGCCCTGTTTTTAAGGTAGAATCAGAGAAATCCATATTTGAAGATAATTAAACCACGAGATCAATTTTGTTGGTGAGGATTAATTAGGAAAGTATCCATAGCAATTAACTAGTAGGTGGGACCAACTATTTTAAATTCATTTTTGATCTGACAGTCGTCCTAATTTTTGCTGCATGTACTTGGAAGATGGAGGCTGAAAAAGAAGGAGCTCTCTTTAGAGAGTCAATGGATAAATTGTAAAACTTGCTGAGAAACTGTAGAAAAAGGTATGAGAGTTGAACTAGTCAGGCCTATTTTTTGAGAATGTGATCTGCATCATCATGGATACTACTATCTTAGTATAATTACTTATTGGTCAGTATTGAGTTGTGTATTTAAAGGTAAGTTGTGAAATCACATATCTGAACTTGATGTTGTATAATTTGATGGAGTTATTTAAAACATTATATGTAGTAGATGATATGGAAGTGATGTGGAGTTATATAGTTTAGGAAATAATACATTAAAAATAGATTAAAAGATAAATTGAGTTGGGAATACAAATTGCTGTGCTTGCACATGAAGTAATTAATGGACATGAATAGATTATAAATGGACGGAATGATATGTATATAAACATGGGAAGATATTAATTATGTTGTCACAAATATACAGACTGATCTATCACTATCCTGTACATATTAGAACCATTGTGTGCCCCATACATAGGTAAACCCCTTGTATAGCCATACTTAATTAGACCCCCTGATTACTCCCACACATTGGTAAGTCCCACTTATACCACAAACTTAATTAGCCCCCTGTATAAAAATATACATAAGTACACCCCTTATATTTCCCCATACATATGTACAAACAAACATACTATGTCAAACTAAGTTTGTTTTTTTTTTCTTAGAACTCATCAGCAATTTCAACAATGTGGTCATTGCTATTTATCTGTTCTTAAACTAATACAGTGCTTGTGTACTGGTGAAATTTGGACTTTATGAGGCTAACATAACACTATTAAGAGGAATCTTGAAAGAGAAATGATCCTCTCTAGAAGTACTACTAGCGAGAAGGTAGCACATCAGTTTCCTTAACTCTTGTATAAACATTCTACTATGTTACAGTATATTTTCTTTATAGATGATGCTGCTCTTGCAACAATAAAGGAGTGGACCGGTCCACCAGCTATAGAGAATTCAAGCCTAAAGCTTGTATAGACTGCGAACTGTTTTCACAGATGAGAACAGAACAAAAAAAAATACCAGTTTAATTACCAGATATACATTTGAAAAACCTTTTTACAACTGATGACACATCTACTGATGGTATAATATAAAAAACAATTATAATATATTTCTTTTTATCTCCATTTTTCTTCAGAATATTAAAAAAAAATTTAAAAAACTTGTGGGAACTGTGATTTGTTTTGTAAACATATTTTACTTTATGTTGGAAATGGTTGTACACATTTTAAAAACTTAATCTGAAGAGTTCCTTGTAGTATATTAATACTAGCAAAAAAACTTACCATGACTGTGATATAACATTTATCAGTAAATTGTCAGATAAATAATATTACTTCAAATAAATATTTATTATACCAGTAACGCTTAATAAAGCCAAAATTCCAAAAATACTATGTACTCGTTTTCATAAGAAACAGGAGCATTGTAAACCATAGTTTTTACATGCAGGTTATGGACAAGGAATGTACCCGAAGTACGTGGAGTTTTCCAATATTAGTCTGTACTATGCTATGCCTTGTAGCTGATGATTAATCTCTTCTTAAGAGAAGCCATGTATCATGACTTATTGGTAAGTGAAATATAAAGTACAAGTTAATTAGTATCGTACTGTATGTAAATAACATGAGTCATACGTCATATTAAATGCTTGCCGTCGGTAGTACTCTCTCCTAGCAATTGATTATTAATTTACAATGTTTTACTTTACAATGTTGAACTTACAGTGTTTACTTTTGACTAATACACGAGATATATTACTTCCTATAAACATCTATCATAGTGGAGACTATAGAGAGGAAGTACGTCTCTTTTACATAACTTAGCATATTTTTTAGTTAACTCTGGTAGTACGACAGTCTTTCGATATTTGCAATGATAGTAACTAGTATACTGATTAGGTTCAGTTGAAATAGTAAATTAATCTCTTGTTTATGACACCTTTTCAAATATTAGACAACAAATACACAATATTATATTTTAATAGCTTTATACATATTGAAGTAGACTGGTTTGGTGTTTGTGGTAACTTAGTATTAGACGTTACATCATATTGATGAAACTATGGTAACCAAGGTCTTGATTGAAAATGATGCAATACCTTTCTATAAATGATATATATATAATACCATTTATAGTATAACTACATTATAGTATAACTGATATATGTACATTATAGTATAACTGATATATGTACATTATAGTATAACTGATATATGTACCGTATAGTATAACTGATATATGTACATTATAGTATAACTGATATATGTACATTATAGTATAACTGATATATGTACATTATAGTATAACTGATACATGTACATTGATATCTAATGTTTCATAAGAGGTCATGGATCAAGTTGTTAGTACCACCCTCTCCTGGCAATGGAAGCTCAGAAAGCAAGAAAGCAGCGGAAAAATGTAAGTATATTAGTGAATAATCCAGTATACTACATGTATTAGTATTTAATGATACAATACATATTATTATTAAGCCGCTTATAATAGAACTATGCCCAAAAGAATTGCCATCACATTTCAATCTATTACAGTATATTCCATTAATATAGCAGCTGTTAAAGGTTGACTAATTGAGATTTTAATATATAACTAGAAAAAATGAGAACTAGCTAAACAACCAAATTGTTCCTTTTTTTCCTATACTAACATATACACAGCTTCTTCATAGCTCAAATTCTAAATAACTTAAGTTTTGACAGAGTTAAAGTAAAAAAGATAAGTTTGTTATGTTTAAAGAAAAGTTATGTCATTACTTAGTTTTTTGTGCTTGATCGTATATGAATTTCTCAATCTAACAGCTATTTTCGTCTACTAAACCTTCTTGTTGTAAAATAGATTTTTAAGAATCTAAAAGTTAGTCAATAAAAGCTTATTAGTAACAATTCTGTTAAGTGGACAATATAGTATATATTTTGAGGATGGTGTGAATATTATAGATACATGAAGAAGGAGGGCATTATTGTTGTGCATTTGTGGTCAATTACCTATTATTACTATTATGTTATAATTATAATCACGTGAGCAACCGTGTGCTCTGATTTTGTAATTTAAGACTCTCCTCTCTTTCATAATTGATTATTATAAAAGACTTTGTGAATAAGGAAGTAGAACAGTCAAGGGAGGATCCATTTATAGATACATTACAATTATTTTACAACATGATAGCTATTACACAACACACAACTGACATAAGGAATTCTGGTATTCATATATAAAAGTCATTTTAATGTCTTCATATATCAAGAAATATTAGTGTCATAATATTCACTTATTGTTCTAGTCATAGTTGTAGATACAGTATATAAATAAACTCAATTGAACTGTTTATTATTAGTCGTAGAGTCTTGTATTTGTAATATAGTCTAGTTGTCTCTGTTTTTTATATATGAAATAGTGTGATTTTACTGTAATAAGAAATTTGTTTTCATAATTCTATTCCAAAAGGTATTCTGTGTTGATTACCCTATACACTCAGCATTAACATTTATCCCTGATGATACATTCTATAGCTAGTATATATAACAATAAATACAAGTTACCTTAAATAAATTACATTAGATGTGTATTTGACCTGTCCTATAGTTTTTATTAGTCTCATCTTATGTGTAAATACATGTATTTTGTGGTATGATTTACTATTTTAAATGTAATAAATGTTTTATATTATATAGAATGAGAAACTTTGGGAAAATGCTGAAGCTGGACATTTAGAGAAAGTAAAAACAGCTGTTCAGAAAAAGCAAGCCTCAAATGTCGTTTTAAATGTAAGATCCTATTGCTTTATCTTTAATCTACTGTTATTATTTGACTTAGGTAATTAATTCAAAATATTAAATTTAATAAGTTTTTAATTCATTTAGCTGCACCTAAATATTAAATAAAAACTTCTACTTATTTTACATAATTTATTAATTATTATTTCTATTTGTTAAAGTTACTGAATTAGTATCCACAATTGATTACATACATGATCTTTACATGTAGTATTTTTAATATTGTCTTATAATTTAATTGAATTAATCCATTATTATGTGTGATAACATAGGTCTTAATTTATGATACATGTCAATGTAAAGTAATAGCTTGTATTGTGTATACATAATATATGTAATTGGATTTTATTTCATTTATTAAAATGTACTTTGTTTATTATATGATTCAATGATCTCTTAAAGGTCAGTTATAAAACAGGAAACAAAACCTGCATACTATAGCTTACATCAAATGGTCATAACAACAACAGTAGAGTTCTTATGAAAAAAGTTGAGCTACTCCTGATTATGTAAGTGGTATACATGTATGTAGTTTGAGATCAATATTTAATGGCATTAATGATTAATAAAATTCAATAGACTATACAATACATTAACACCCACTCAAACTGGTATTAAAAATAGCTTTGCCAGTTGATTTTTAGTATTTCATAATTTGCCAGGCTTATATTTTGTCTTTAGTTTTTGTGTTAATTGTTTATAAGACTTTTATAAGAAGATTAAACTGGACTGAATTGTCTTTGACTAGCTAGCTACCCCTCTTAACTCTATGATAGCACGACAAATCTTCTGTCATAAAAAGAGATCTTTCTCTATCTATTTATGAATGTTAGTATTAATGTCTTGAAATAGTTTCAGATAAAAAAGTGTTCTTTCATAGGTAGGATATAGTTAAACACACCTTCACATGGTCATGTAATTAATACATAGTTAATAATGAGAGCTTCTGGAAATCGTGGCCATGTGGCATTTATGTGCATGTTATTCCTAGTATATACCTGTTATTTTTATTATGATGTACATTATGTGTATTTACTTTCTTAAATGAAATTATGTTAGCAGCTGCTGTAAGAGGACTAGTAGATATGAAAGGTGAATACATCTTTAAAGAAGAGAATGCTAATGCTGAAATGTTAAAGAGCAAGTTTTGTAAGTTATTATCTTATTATAATAAATGACTCTTTTCTAGTAAAGGATAACTCATTAATTTTTTATAATTATAAATTTCTTTATGTTTATAAACAATATAATATTTTATGAGAAGTCAGAGATATACAGGACTTAGTTTCTCTTTGAAAAGTAAAATTCTTTATTGTCCTAAATATTTAAAGCACCAAGGAACTGAAAATACTGTATATGACATGACATTGTAATATAGGAATCATATGATGATGAAAATACTATGATACTCGAAAGTCACTGCATAGTATAAGAATCCACAGTGCAATGATATAGTTTTTTTACTGTATGTAATGTTATTAAACAAACACTAAACAAAAAAATGTTAGTATAAACAGTGAGTTAACATCTTATTATGTCAGTTAAGATATCAAATACCTCGAATACAGCTGCTCCAATCAGAGTCAATATATCAAAACTACAGGTCATCCTTATAGTCATAGATTGTTATAACTTTTTACTATCTGGATACCTCAATAAACAGTCTCATTGTATTGCTGTAATAGACAAGGATTCTGATATCAACAATATCTCTGCTCGGGTGTATCTGTGTACCATATTTTGAACTGTTACAAACTCTATAGTATGATGTTCAGATTGCTGTAAGATCGTCACTAACTGATTACCAGACTGTAGTTATATTCTCTTACTGTAGTATTTTAAAAATTGTAGTAACCATATTTTCATTCACATTCACTTGTTGTTTTATTATTAGGATGAAGATACAGCTTTGCCTGCTCAGGTAACGGTCACACTGACACAGTCAAATTTCTTCTCTTAGTATCAATACAAATCCTAATATTTGTAACAAAGTCAGTGTATAATGTGTATAGTTTGTATTTTTTATTTGACTTAGGACCTTAAGCAACATAAATAACTTTGTCATCTTTAAATAATGACATTACATCTCTCACAAAGTAGAATACTTTGCAGAATATCATCTTTGCAAGATGGGAATATATAAACCAATATCTTCCATACAATGTCAAAGACTACCTATTAATTCAAAAGCTACTATTATCACAATAAATTATTAGGCCTGTTGTAGTTGCTAAACTGGTATATATGAGGCTAGAAATAACAATGCTCTTTCATATTACAACCTTAAGGATGCAGTCTGTTGTTTAAATTATGTGTGAATATTAGCATAGTCAGCGGCAACTGTTAGTAGGTGTGTCCTAATTTATATAGTGTATATTCCTTACTAATATCAGTTTACTAAGTTGTTCAATTGATAGACATTACTGAACACATTGACATAGCAATATTTGTTGTGAAAGCAAGCTGTTAGTCTATTACTATGACAAAATACTATCGATAGTTTAAAATACATCAACTATACATAGATATGTTGTTAATATTATTAGTGGGTTGTTGCTAACATTTTCACAATGTGAGATGGTGGCCACTTTTTTAAAGACAAAGGCTATTCAATAGCAATTTGTTAGTTTTAAGTTTTAGTTCTAGTTTGGTTTCACAGGTTACCTTACTGCCTAGATCAGAGTGTCTAACGCTATCAACACTTCTAGTTTCTGCTTTTTTTGTGTCATTGGCCTGATTTGCCATCATAATCAATAGTTATTATTATCTGTATTGATAACTATTATATTGACTATATAGTTTTATTGTATGATAGTTCGTATTATTTTTTGTAATGAATAAATTTCTTCTCTTGTTTTCTAGTATGGAAAAACACCAACACATCATGCAGCACAGAAGGTCATGTTAATGTTCTAAAGTCATTTTTTGAAATGGTACAAGTTGACGTAAATGCTACAGACCAATAAGTCCATATTATAGTTATTTATGTATTATTCCCTTTGAAGTAAGACATTTAATATTGTCTTTAATATTGGATACCAACCTCTCTCATACCAGACTATTCACTACTTTCATATGTTTTTGATAACATATTTTTGCCAACAGATGTTCCAAGAACAATAATCCAAAATCAAATTTGATTTTTGCCTGAAATGTGTCAAACATAACTGCTTGGTCGTTATATCAACAACTTACAATATTCATTAATGTATCAATTAATTAATGTAGCATGAAAATTATACACAAATTTAGTATGCTGCATGTGACCTTTATTAGCCCTCTTCCCTCCTGCATATACACACATGTGCATAAAAACTTGCTTGATAGTCTTGTCATTTACCTGTCCTGTTTTTGCTGCTTCAGTGATTTTTGACCTCTTTTATAGTACACCTCTACATTGATTTCCCTATAATTGGGTAATAGATTCTCGAAAACTTTCATATATTCTGAATAGATCACCAGCTTTCAGGTGGAAGTACATTGACAAGTGGACACGCTATTTTGTTCGTTTGTTGTACAACCATAGTTCACAATGATCTACTGTACATATATTGAATTTAGTCATATCTTGTTCCTTGAGAATATCCTACTGTTGAAAACCTAAGCAAAAATTCAGTAGCAGGACTGAAATTTCCATTTGTATTAGTCCTTGTCCTTTTTATGTATGATTAACCATCATATTAATAATTGGATTACTGAATTAATGAGTTAATTCTGCTTGACTATCCCTGGGGGTCCGGGTGACTAACACTCAATATGATCTGTTTACATGAGAGATAAAAGGTTTATATGGGGTATCAACTAAATCTAAGGAGTAGAACCCTCATTGCTAAGTTATTTAATAATTACAGTTCAGTTAATTGCTTTGTAATACTGCTTACTTCAAGTGAACTTAGTGTATATTTTTTGGTTTCAAAAACCTCCTAGCCGCTAGTGTAACCTTTTGAGCTACTGTTTATATGCATGTTGTATGTTTACTACATAGAAGTAACATTTTCTTATCTATGATCACACTGCATGGAATATAGAGAGTGTTTTTGAACAAATACTGAGTCAAGATATTCTTGTCTAATTTTCTTGTGTTCTGATTTATAGTGATTGTTTAAGTGAAAGACTAAGTCTTGATATGAAATTGAATAAATTTACAAGATGGAGGAATTAAATAGACCTTAGACAATAGTAAATTTCAGTATTGCAATTTTCCCTTATAGTGTCACTGTGAAAAGGTTACATACAGAACTGTAATCTGCAGAGATAGTAAATATTCAATACTCCCTCTTCATATAATACTGATAATTCACCATACCAATATACATCAAGATGTCAAAATCAATGATACTTTTAAAAATTGTGATGCTATTAAAAATCTTTTATGGATCGTTTTTTATGAAGGAATGTTTACTCATTCATATTTAGTAAATAATAATGATAATGGTGACATTTAGTATTTCTTCTGCTAACAAACTACAATGATAATCTATACTGTGCATGATGTATGGTAGTTTTTATTATTATGTAAAAGATGTGCTTTTTGATATGACGTCTTAACATGTATATACTTTTTGTCTTAAGATTTATCATGTCAGTTTTTCTTGTCATTGTATAATGTACAAGTCTTTCTTTGAGAAAGATTTATTTTTTTTGTCAAGTATTCTTAAAATTGTTATAATTAATATAATTTTTAAGAAATTTACTCTTTTTACCTTATAACTATACATAAAAGTATTTTTAAAAGTTAATCTGTTTATTTGTCTCATATTACACATGAACATATATTGTATTATAACAATACAGTTGCTATTTATATTTTCACTATTTTAATTTTAGGATGGCAATAATCTACTACATTTTGCCTGTGAAAGTGGCAATGAAGAAACAATTTACTACCTATTACATAACGTCCAACTAAATCCAGATCATCTAGTAGCTCTAAACAAACATCAAACAATGCCGTTGATTGTATTCAACCAGATGTACCTAATAGATTTCGATTACTGAAGCTGTTTCAACCATTCAAACAATGTCACAGAGACTACCTCACAGAATCATATGCTAATTATTTCTCTGCGGAAAGACAGAATTGGTAAAGTTCATTAGCTGCAGTTATCTCTTATCGTGCTAACAATTATTGGTATCTGATAATATTGATCCAGAAAAATGTGTTGATGGTGTTGTATTACAAACCACTGGAATTGAGTACCATAGTGTTTGTAGTGAGGAAATAGGAAATGTTGTTTTTTTGATTTTGCTGGGCATGCTGATTATTACAGTAGCCATGCTGCAGTACTGGAAACTCTCTTGTTGAGGTCTCCAGCTGTCTTTGCAATTTTAAGCAACCTTACTGATGATGAGGAGACGATTAGAAGGACCCTGCTTTTCTGGTTTAATTTTGTTGAAAATGTAAGCATGAAGTTAATTAGCTCAAGTCAAGTACTTGTCCTTGGAAGTCATGCTGATAAACTGTCCAGTGAAAAAGACTTCCAGCCTTTTGTAAATGATGTAGCAAATTTGGCTGGTCACTTTCAGAATTACAAAGGGTTTTTGCTACTAGACTGTCATCGACCAGGAGGAATAGGTGTCGAGATGTGTATGGAGAATTAGAGAGAGCTGTGAATCTGTTGTGGACAAAAATGATAAGATGAGCTACCACTGCCACTGTCTAAATTCTTATCTTCAACAGCTGAGGTGGTTGCTATTAGTCCTAGATGAGCTATGTTCCAAATTAATGGAACTAAATGAGCCTTGTCTTTTGACTGATAGATCAACAGTATTAGAATTTTTAACAATTCTGGAAGCAAGGGTCTTATTTTTGTTTCTGGCTAACACATGGGTGATTATTAACCAAAGGCTCTCTTAACTGATGTAAATGGTGTCTTATTTAATAAAAGCATTGATCGTGAGCGTAAACCAGTTGCCAGTAATACTGGTATAATGCCTGTTTCTACTCTAGCTAACCTTTTTCCTAAACACAACACAGATATGCTGATTCATTTCATAACAAGTCTACAATTTTGTCATCAAATGGACTCTTCCACCATTTCTGTATCACTAACAATGTACCATCTGATGACTTTCCTATTAGTAAAGATGAGAATTTTTATTCTTTCCTGCACTTATTACAGAAGACAAACCACTTCAATCTTTGAAACAAGAGATGGTTTTGTTGGTGTTTGTATTGTCCTAATCCATTTCAATTTCTCTCTGTTCGCTTCCTTCACATTCTTTTGCTTCAATTGGCATATCAATATTCCCTTCCTCGTCGCCGTAAAGCTGGTGAAGTAGTTACAAAATCTGCTATAGAGCAGTTCAAACGTCATTGTACAGTCTGAAGAATGGTATTTATTGGAAACATAGCACTGATGTAGTAGTGGAAGTGACAGATAACAATAGATGTGTCACTGTATTTGTTTCAATGACAAAGGAGTTGAAAGTCAAAAAATATGTTGCTCTGTTATAAAACTGTTCTTTCTCTTCAAAAGCAATTTTGTCTGTGTAAAATTGACATGTACAATCATAACCTTCGGGATCTTTAGCTGACATTTGTTGTAAGGCTATTTTTGAACAATAATCTACAGAGTAAATGATGTAGCTCGAGGAATGCTAGTTAATGAGGAAATATTTGATCATAATGAAGTTCAAGACAGTCCAATCAATGTCAAACACATTTGTCCACATGAACCATACATCTCCCTTGCACCAGCCAAAACGTCATCCCATGCCTTATTCTCTATTAGTTAAAGCCAATAAGTTATTCCAGAAAGATATCTTCAACACATTCGAGAAGTTGCTCCCAGTATAATGTCATTTTATAATACATCCAAAGGTAGCACCCTACTCAGATTTGCCAGTCATCTCAATGACTATAGTTTTTTTTTCATTGGACAAAATCCATTGGTAAGTTATAGTACTATATTAAACCTAATACATGTCATTCAGTTATTATTATATATATATGAGCCTATATATTTCCTATATGTGAGCACAGTTAATTATAAATTAATACATTATCCTTTTACTCATTATTTTAAGAGATATATGTTATTGAATTTAAGGTTCTCTCAAGTCCATGTTTAACACAAAATGAAATAATAGAAGTCTCAAAAGATCGCCTTCTATCTAGAAATATTTCAAGTATAAAGGTTTTGATATACATATTTAAGGACATTGTGTAGTAAATGATAGCTTTCTTATAATAGTTAGTGTGTATACATATACATTGTTGTCACCAATGACTCTGATCTTTCTGATTTATTAGAAAAACATCCTGAGAAACCTGACCTCCTAAACTAATGTCAGGTATCGCTTTTCAATGGTATACTATTGGTGAATGTCTTGGAATTCAATACACACATCTGGCCTCTTTGCAAAGCAAGACTTCAAGAGACATTGACAAACTTGCCGAAGTACTCCAAATTTGGATGGACACAATGCCTGAAGCTATAACTTGGAAACACAATTTTACAGACAATAGAAAGTCCACCAATTGAAAATAAATCTACTGTCATGGAGATAGAAGAGTTCTTAAAATGTGAGTGCTTATATAATCCTAGTAAATTAGGTAATTGTTCTTTGTTAATTTTTACATAACACAAGTTTGTGTGATACCTATTAAAAGAAATTGATTAATAGTGATAGATTACTTATCATTGCCTTTGTAAACTAGTAATCATCATAGTTATTTTATGGTATTATTTATGCAGCCCAAACAAAGGGAAGTAGTGACCATTTGTGATGATGATCTATTGGAGTTATTGACCACTACTGGTAAAATATTAAAATATACTGTTTCACTATAGATCTTACACATATAGTGATGACTTAGCATTACACTCAACTAAAATATCTTTGTATGACAAATGCATATATCTCAAATATATATACATACTATATCTAGTAATTGGTTATAATAATAAAACAATATATTTCTTTATACTAATAATTGTCTACAACACTTTATGTTTAAATGTAGTTATTCAGATGACCATACTAAATTTAATAATTTTTTGTGGAATCAATCAATGAAAATTTATACTGTATGATATGTACAATATATATTAACAGCTTCTACACACATTGGAATGTGAAAGAAAATTTGTGTATTTATCCCTATCTTGTTTCTTTCCTTTTTGGCAATTGTCATCACTACACCATCTTTTTTGGAAATATTTTTATTAATTGTGTATATAGGGGATTTGTTATGCTATTCAAAATGTGTAAGCCATGAATGTTATTACAATTATATATGGGTATGTTTGTTGCAATGGATGTTAGTTATTGTTTTGTGACTATCAAAAGGGAACAAATAAATTAACCCATTGACTGCAAATACATGTCACAACTAATGAATTTAATTTGCTCTTTCTGTGAGTGCTGCAGATTGGGTGTAACTAATTATGACATTTAGCATTAATTGATTTAAGAAACACTTCCAAGCTTAAGCTACTGGCAACTTTTAAGTAACACTAACATACAAAAAACACAATTGATAATCAAACTGATACTAAGTCCATTTTACTAAACTTTGTATGATTACACAATGGTTCATTGATAATGTATATATTAGAGTAGTATTCGTTATATTTCCTTTAAAACAAACATATTTACTGCATTTGATACCAAAGTAGGGCTCCAGTTACATACTATATATTCATGTAATTTTCCAAGTATAGATTATATACTGATATATCTTAATATTATATTATTGAACTGAGTGCAATAGGAACAAGGTTTGATAAAGAAGTGTAAATTATACTAATGTGTATATTTAGCTTCTACCATAGTAAATTGCTTTAGTCATGAAAAATTGCTTCTTGGTCAGTAATCAGTTTCTCTTTTAGAACAATCATGTGATTAACTGATTCAACATTAAAGTTGGAACTTCAATACATATTAGTATATGACACAAAAATTTACTACAACATTTAGCAAATCATATAATTCTCACTTTGTTCTACTCAATATAACTATAGAACATGCTAAGAATCAAGCGCCTTTGATTCAACTGAAATCTATATTACTGACAATTTATTAATGGAACATCAGGTATGATTTATACACTTGTGTAATAGATTATATTAATTGTAGTCATTAACAAATTTGATTTGTTAAAAGTGTACATGTATTTCAAAATGCCTGACACTATTATAAAGTCACTACAATAAACAAAATTACTGATGGATAATTTATGGCTATGAATGTTTTACAGCTCAACTATAAGGCAATAACATGAAAACAAAAAACAAATCAAAGCTACTAGAGTCTATACTTAATGACAAGCTAAGGTCATTAGCAACAATTCAATAATAACTAAGTAATTAGTCTTGTCAGCTAATAACATAAATAGCTTATTTCAGTAATTAGGAGTTATTCTTGCTAATCAGATCATTTACTTTCTATAAACTGTGTAGTCTCATTCCAGACACCCACTAGTTTTATGTCAGAAAGGATGTTTGATCTATACATAAAAAAATGAGAAATATCAGAATATCAGTTGCTGAAGTGATGTGTTTCTGATAATACAAAAGTAGTTTCTGGTATCTGGGTATGCAACTGAGTGACCACTTAGAAGCATTCCTAACCTTGACTTAGATAGATTGATAGTTTCATTATGTTGCAATGATTTACTACTAACAATAACATTCTAATTCCTCACCTCCAGTCCTAGTAATAATACAAACAAAAGTTATATCATCAATATTGTGTATTATAAAACTACAATACTTCATACTTTATATATCATACACTTATATCCTGTATCCAATAGCAACATTCTACTAATGAACTATCAAATGAACACAAACCAGATACTCTCCCTAGTAATACTACACAACAAGGTAATATAAGACATCTAAATAATAAACACTACATATAATGTATGTGATGATTTCAATTGTGCTTGTATATAATTATTTTATAGTCTGTGTTGTTATAGTTGATATAAGTAGTTTATATATGTTGATAAATAGACTATTTAGAGTTATATTTGATTACTGAGATTATGAGAAATTAAGATATATTATTTCTTAGACATGTTACAAAATCACTAATATCATATTATTCTTTACTTGTCATCAAACAGGACAGCATAGATGTTTCTACATATTAGTAGCCCATAGTCATGCAATAGAGGGAAGAGCATGCAACTTCCACTTGAAAGGTGGTACTATGAAAGTTAAATAGTGACTAAATCAAGTTGAGAATGCATAGAATGTGCACATAGTACTAAACATTATGGTTTTGCAATGTTTTATAATTTACATTAATGATATGATTATAATGTACATTACAATCATATCATTTGTAATTCACATATATTCATATCCTGGCAATAATACCACATATTATGAAATTTAGCAAGTTTTACTAATTAGGTAGTGAATATCCTTTATTCTTATCAAGACATCACAGTGTTATGTAAACCTTTATTTTTGTTTAATATCAGTGATATAATTTTTATTTATACTCAGCTCCTGCTAAGCATAAGAGATCATTTTCCATTCAATATCAAAGAAGCTCAAACAATCTGATAACACAGATGATGATCAACTAGGTGGATTATTTAAAGTGTCACACACACACTTCTTAAAATATAATATCTACATTTAGAGATAACTTTATACATCATTTTAAATCACTCTTGTATTTGGAGTTATGAGATGTTATGTCATCTGTTTTTATAGAAACCAATCCAGGCTCTCTTAAACGCAAGCACAGTAGTAACTCAGGTAATGACAACAAATTAGTTTTCTTTTAGCTAAATGTAATATTTTTCTTGTATATACTATGTTTCTAACATTATAATATGAGGAATTTATTTTCAATTAATAACACAGATAATGCTATATAATTATCTTAAATATGAACAAATATTTTATCAATTATCTGTCTATTTTGGAAAGTAAAGGAAACTAATGTAGTTTAATTATAATTTATTCATAACAAAGTGTTAGGGAATACATGTTGTATTTGATTTCTATATATCTAATATTTAACTTATTTGAATATAATTCATGTATTTTACACAATATTAGATGATTTGCCCTAAAACTAAGAAGTATGTCCAAGAACAACAAGAGAATATTGTCAGAGGTATATCATTATAAATACATGTGTGTGTAGATGTGAGTTGACTGATGATGATACTTAATTATTTAATAATCTTAAAGAAAATTGAATATATATTGACACCTGTATCTTTAGTTATAATTTCAATGATTTAACTGTTCACTGAGTTAAGGAATAGCTTACAAGTAATAGTTTATAATATAATAATAATGTTGCTTAATAGCTGCTACTGTTATATTAAAAATAATTAATACTTTCATTAATGTCATATATTGTTATTACAGAAGGTATAAACACAAGCAGACAAGAACAGAAGTGATGAGCAACTGATGATGGTAAGTCCATATTACTAAGCCTTTCTATAATTACACAATGGTTTACGAATAATGTATACATTAGAGAAGTACTTATTATATTTCAAACATACTTACAACAAACATATTTACTGCATTACTCTTATAATGTAATGAATATATATTATATACCAATGTAAAGGATTTATTGAATTAAGTGTCACAGGAACAAGGCTTGATAAACAAGTATTAAGTGTATAACTAGCTTCTACTATAGTAAATTACTGTAGTCTTGAAAAATTGCTGATTGGTCAGTAATTAGTTCCTCTTAGAATAATCGTGTGATTAACTGATTCAACATTAAAGTTGAGAACTTCAATACATATTTGTATATTACACAAACATTTACTACAACGTTTAGCTTATCCTATAATTGTCACTTCGTTCAACTCAATATTCTATAGAACATGCTAAGGAATCAAGCGCCATTGATTCAACTGAAGTCTGTATTACTGACAACTTATCAATGGAACATCAGGTATGATTTATACACTTGTGTAGACACCCACTAGTTTAATATCAGAAAGGGATGTCTGATCTATTCAAAGGCAAAATGAGAAATATCAGTCGTTGAAGTGATGATACAAAAAGTGGTTTCTGGCATCTGGGCATGCAGCCATACCCATGAAACATTCTTTGTGGTTGTGGGTTCTTAGAAGGAATTTGACATAGATAGATTGATAGTTTCACTATGTGACAATAATTACTACTAACAATTACATTGTAATTCCTCACCTCGTCTTAGCAATAATATAAACAATAGTTTCATCATCAATTTTGTGTTTTATAAAACTACAACACTATATACCTCATATCATTACTTATATTCTGTATCCAATAGCAACATTCTACTAATGAACTTTCAAGTGAACACAAACCAGATACTCCGCTAGTAATACTACACAACAAGGTAATATAAGACATCTAAATAATAAACACTACATATAATGTATGTGATGATTTCCATTGTGTTTGTATAGAGTTATTTTATAGTCTATGTTGTTATAGTTGACATAAGTACTTTATATATGTTGATAAATAGACTATTTAGAGTTATATTTGATACTAAGATCATGAGAAATTAACATATATTAATTGTTAGACATGTTACAAAGTCACTAATATCATATTCTGTTTAGTTGTCATCAATATATTTGATTTACTGAGATCATGAGAAATTAAGATACTTTAGTTCTTACATATGTTACAAAATCATTAATATTGTATGGTCTTCAACTGTCATAGAAACAGGACAGTATATATATTTCTACATATTAGCATGAAACTACCCATAGTCACACAATAAAAGCATGCAACTTTCACCTTACTTTAGTAAATGAAGTTAATTAATTTGTGACAAAATCATGTGGAGGTTGAGTAGAATGTATACTTTAGGTTTTAGAATATTTTGAGGTGTGGTCTAGAAACAGTACCTATGTATTACAGTAAGGGATATATTATAATCACGCCATTTTTAATTCATGTCCTATCAATAATAACCACATCTTATAAATAAAATATAGCTAAGTTTACTAAGTAGGTAATGAATATCTTTTTTATTATGACATCACAGTGTTATATAACCTTTAATTTTGTTTAATCAATGACTTAATCTTATCTATTCTCAGCTCCTGTTAAGCATAAGAGATCTTTTTCCCTTTCAATATCAAAAAGCTCAAGCAATCTGATAACACAGATGATGATCAATTAGTTAGATTATTTTAAGTGTCACATACACTTCTTCATTTATAAAATCTACATTTAAAGATAACTTTATGCATCATTTTAACTCACTATTATACTTTTTATAGAAACCAATTCAGGCTCATGTAAAACATAAGCATAGTAGTAACGTTAATTCAGGTAATGACAACAAATTATTGTTCTTTTCACTAAAAGTAATTATTTTCTATTTACATGTTATGTTACTTACATATATCATGAGAAATTTATTTCAATTGATAACACAGACAATGCTATATAATTATCTCAAATATGAACAAAATTTTACCAAATGCCTGTCTACTTTAGAAAATAAATGAAACTAATGTGGTTTAATTATATTCATAACGAAGTGCTAGGGATTACATGTGTGTTTTGATTTCTATGAATTTAATATTTAAATTTTTTATTTAACTCTTTGAATATAGTTCTTTTATTTACACAATATTAGATGATTTGCCTAAAACTAAGAAGTATGCTCAAGAACAACAAGAGAGTAATGTCAGAGGTATATCATTATAAATAGATATGTGTATAGATTTGAGTTGACTGATGATAAGCTTAATTAGTTAATAATCTTAAAGGAAATTGAAAATATAAGGACACCTGTATCTTTAGTTGTATTAGATTACTGAGATCACGAGAAATTAAGATACATTAATTAACTATATCTCTTCTACATTGTTTACTAACTATTCTTTAATTCAGTTACATTTCTTTTTATTATTTTATTGTATAGACACTATTGATCCATCAGAAATATTTCAAGAATATTTTGCTGATATTTGTGAAGCCATTGAAGGTAAACCTTTGTTCACTGTTAACCGTCTCTATTCTTCTAAGTTGATATCATTAAATTTTAAAGAGGATGTGAAAAGGATGAGTGGTGATGATTATGACAAAGCAGACAAAGTTGTTACTGAACTACAACAACAGGTTGAAGAAAAAGGAATTGAGTTTTTAAAAGCTCTTGTGACTTCCTTCTAAAACAGAACCAGAAGTTAAAAGACATTGGTACAAGAATGAAAAGTCAACTAGAAAGTAAGACATTTTATTATACAACACTATATTTTATTATATACATTATATTAGAAAATTAGCATGTTTATAACTAGTTAATAATGTTATAGTTAAGTAGTCTATTGTACATAACAAAAATGTTTTTCACTTTTTATGTACCGCAAGGCTTTAGCTCCACTACTTAGTATCCAGTCCTTAACATACTTACTTTTTGTATTTGCCTCTACATTATATTTCCTTAGTGAATTAGACTACTTAAAATAAATGTCTAGACTTTAATTTCTTATATTATGGTTGCTGTTGTTTTTGTTAATCTTTTTATTGTTAAAATACATAACAAAGTAATCCACAATTACATAACTACAATATTTCATTAAAACAATAATACAACATTATTCAAAATTGTCTAATAATTTTTATAACAGCAGTGAGTAGTTATCTAATGTAGTGTCTTTATTGATGAGTAGATTGATCAACAAGACATTTAAAGAGTTCAACTAGTTGATCAAGTTTATCTTGGACATCCTACAATAGTGACATATAACTAGAATATATAAAATAATACTAACTTGACTAGCTAAGTATTGTTTTTGTTTGTAGTATTAGTTCTATTTTTCCGTCATCAATCTCTCCAGGAGACACACGCTCTATTAGTTAGTCTCTGACTCACTAATCTACAGGAAATAACAGATCATGTAATATATAAACTAATAATGTTTATGAACGTACAGTTTACATAGATAAAAAGTCTAATTAAGTAGGAATAGCATCTAATGATCATAGTTGGATGTTTGAATACATGTGATGCAATAATTATGTAATGAATATAATTAAACTTCCAGTCATCCACAAAGTGTTTCATATTGAGGATGCACTTCCTGTACCATACTACAATATATATATTATACAACTATACTAATCAACTCTACAACAATAACAATATAATGTTAAGGAGAACCAAATTCAATGTCTCCATTGATGTTGGAGTAAAATGTCAAGAAATCAGAGCAAGTGGGAAGATATTAATACTTCAAGTATATCACTAGATCTGATAATACAATGACATTAATGAATACATCAAAAAAGGAACACTGTCTTGATAATCTTTATAGTATGAATGAAACATGATTGTAAACAGTGTAATTCTATTCTATTCTATTCTATTCAGTCTATTAAGATTTAGGGTTTAGGATGCTACTTGGTATAACTTGTACTATATGACATCACTATGTGTCATGTGGTATAACTTGTGATATATATAAGGACATAACTATGTTCATTTCTTCATTGTAGTCAAGTTACACCAAGAATCACTGAATTAAACAATAGCTATATAGCTATATTAACAGCAGTAAAGAGCCTTACATTACAATTAAAGTTAGTCCTGATTATACTTATATATACACACAATTATAGTTGATGTTATTAATTATTCCACAGTAACACAACTGAGATATAGTGATTATTACTACCTCCCTTTCTAAGGTCTTCTTTCTCTAAACTATTAGTACTTATTCAAACTAACAGTTGCTACCTAGCCACAAACTTCATTAGTCCTGTTTGAGATAGATCTGTGGCTGACAGTTTTAACAGGTCAACTAGTATACTGACAACAGTTAAGGAAAAAGAGAGATTGGTAGAAGGTCATCACAACAACTAAAAATAACTTACTACAAAATCTAGATCTATGGATATTGGTTTATAAGGACTAACAATAGAATATTTGTTTAATATTTAAATATATTATTATCACATTATTATATATTAAAGACACCTCTATACTAGATAAATTTCCAAAGGCTTCAATTCAAGCATCTAGATATCAAAAGACGATTTATTTCATATATATTAGGGTTTAAACACTGCCAGTGTTACAGTACTTCATAATAATGAACTATCTTAATATTGCTATCCATGGAGATATGTACATATGCGTCTGTGTAATAATGTTAGAAGGTTTTGGGTTTTGTCAATATTAAGTAGACATATTGGACACAAGTTATTATTAATTGATCAGGTATACATTTCTACTGGCTTCTTGTAGACTCAATTAGAGGAGGAGGTAGGATAAAGGTCACTTGATTTGTTTAATCACTTGTCAAAAATCTATAGATGTGCTAATTTGACAAAAATTCAAAGACCAGCTAGTCATCTTGTGTATGTAACAAATACTATGACCAAAAAATGACATAAAATATTAATAGTCAGATCTAGTATAGGTATCAGATTAGTATATTCAGATTTAGCATCTAGAAAAATATAACCATTCTATATAAGGCAATGTACGTTTTCAACTGCAGCGTTGAACCAGTCCCAGATCAGAGTTAAAGTGTATTTGGCATAATAATTATAATTAAGTAATTCCTCTGCATAAGGAGCCATAGTCCCAGGATTTGAGCCCACCCAAATCGCCAATGACGTTTTCAAAAATCACGTGATGGCGCTCTTTCCCTGCAAGTGACTAAGTTAGTAAGTTAATATAAAGTACAAGTTAATTAGTAGTACTTTATGTAGATAATATGAGTCATAGATCATATGAACACTTGTAGTAGTTACAATGTTTACTTGTTTACTATATACACGAGATATGTTACTTCCTATGATATTTGATTGAAGAGGAAGTACATTTCTTTCTGTAACTTTGTGTATTTCTAGCTAGTTCTGCTAACAAGAGAGTATTTCAAATCATTACAAAGATATAGAGTTAAGGTTGTGTAAAACACACCATTTGTTCATTTTTTTTGGAGTTTCCAACTTTTAACTCCACTGTTGAAAAAGTGTCTTTATTTGACTCGTGTTGTTAAGATATTTTATTTGAATGTTGACATGATCGTGTTGTATATGATTTTGTAATGACAATAAATGAAGAACATACAGTTTTGCTATATAAAGTGGTATTTATATAATACATTTATAGTATAAACTATATATGTACATTATAGTATAAATATGTACATTATAGTATAACTGATATATGTACATTGATATCTAATGTTCTATTAGAGATCAAGTTATTAGTACCAACCCTCTCCTGGTAATGGCAGCTCAACTTTCAAAGAGAGAGCAGGAGAGAATTGTAAGTATATTATATTAATTAATACAGTTATACTACATGTGTTAGTGTATAATCAATACATTACATATTATTATTAAGTACAGCAGTGGTTAATATGTAGATATATGTCAGAAAAAACAACTGTCTCATATAATCAATTACAGTATATGCAGCTGTCAAGTTGAAATTGAGTCTTTATAATTATAACTAGACAGAATAGAACTAGCGAAAACAACTTTGTTCCTTTTCCCATACTAAGTGTACATAGCTTCTTTATAAAGTCAAATTGTTCATCAAGTAATAATTTCTTAAAACTGTAGCCTTTTAGTTGAGTGATAATTTATCTGATTATCTGTGATAACATATTCATCCTATTAAGATCCATTAAAATACAACTGATCTTGTTATTACCACATGGTAAATACTATTAATTATTATAAAAAAAAACAGTGGTTGGATCTAGTATCAATGACCTGTTTCTGTGTTCCTAATACTCACTTAATACTCGATAATGTCTAATTATTACTATTCTTTGATGATATCACATACAAAAAAATCGTAGAACAAAGGAATGGAAAGTGTTTGGATAAAAGCCTTTTTTCATATGTTTTTTGAAATATAGTGGGCCACAGAGATAGTGGGAAGAAATGTATTGAAACAAGGGTAGTGACGCATGAGTAAAGCTCTACATAACTAGAAGTGACACGAAGACTTTGTTACTGTAGTTTTAATTAGAAGAGGGGCACGGGGGGGAGGACAGAGGCGCATGCACTAGAAAATAGTGTAGGTGTTGTTTAATATATCATTATAGTTAGGAGCGCAAGCGGGGGGGGGGGGGGGGGGGGGGGGGGGGGGGGGTCAACTACGGGGGGGGCAGGGGGGGGGGGGGGGGGGGGGGGGGGCGGCCGGGGAGGGTTATCACATCTGGGGGGGGGGACAATGTTACATACACACATGTATTGGTTCCTGGGCTATATTTGTGTTATTTTAGTTGTCCAGACTAATGAACTGTGGGGGGTTTATCATTAGTTGGGGGGGGGGGGGGTATAGTCGGGGGGGGGGGTGGGGGTTGGTATTTGTTGGGGGGGGGGAGGTGGTAGTATATATGGGTCTGTAATGGGGGGCGGGGGTAAATATTGTCACTTTGTGTATTGTGTATTTGACTGTCCTATAGTGGGGGGGGGGGGGTTTAATAGTCTATATCATACATGTAGTTTGTTGTATGATTTACTATTTTTAAATGTAATTATTATTATATAGGACACTGAACTTTGGGTTTTGTCTGCTAGAGATGGACACTTAGAGAAAACAAAACAAGCCATTCAGAAAGGAGCACACTTCAATTGTCTTTTTGTTGTAAGGTCCTTTTAATTTACCTTTACCCTGCTATTATATGTGTATATACTACCTAAGTAATCAATTCAAAATATGCAGGACTTTATGAGTAACAATTATTTTTAACCTTGCCCAAAATTTTAATTTAAACTTTAACACTTACACAACAATTAATTATCATTCTGTTGTTAAGGTTATTGAACTTAATCAATAACATAAATGATCTTTCATGTCATATTTTAATAATTGTCTTATAATTTTGAATTGATTGAAATCCTTATATTGTTTGATAGTAATGTCTTAATTAATGATACATGTCAATGTAAAGTAATAAATTGTATTGTGATATACAGATATGTAATGGATTTTGATCATATATTAAAATGTCCTTGTTTATTTATATAGATTGGTGATTTTAGAGGTAGTTATGTAACCGACACAACACCTCATACTGTAGCTTACATTAATGGTCATAAGACAACAGTAAGTTCTTGGAAAATGCAGGTGCTACTCCTAATTATGTAAGTGTATAAATGTATGTAGTTGTATGTATGTAGTTAACTCAACCATTTGTCTGTTACATTAATATTTTGTACATGAACATACTTCTATTAAATATCTTCAATATATTGCCCAAGTGCTTATAACACGCAACAGATACCCAATATTCATTTTGATAGAGATCCTTATAGTTTTCTACATTTAAAATAATACAGAGCTGTCTATGTGATATGAATAATTAGTAGACCTGTTATTATAAGTACATGTATTTAAAAAGCTAAGAAATTAAAAGATTTGTTATACTTGTCATAATTAAGTCAATACTTATTACTTAGCGTCTTAATACTAGACAATTAATTATGCGGGGCTCAGATTATCTGAGAGGAAATATTGTATGTATGTATTAATGCTTTTCAAAAGACATGACCAGAAGAATGTTTATTCCGTGAATAATAAAATTTAATGGACTGTGTGCAATGATTTATGCCACTCATGGATTAATTAGTTGAATTTATACTTCATATTTTATATTTATATTTTTTGTTATGGTTTTATGTTATCACATATGTCTTTATAAATCTATTTATGTTAGTATTAAAGTCTTGGAATTACTTCAGATAAATAAATTGTGGTTTCATCAGTTGGTATAAGTATGCTTCAAGATATGTACTTATGAAATCTGGACAGGCTTTTTGTACATGTGTATTTCTAGTATATACTGTTGTATTTAATATGATGTACATTATCTGTATTTACTTAATTGTGATTTCATAGGACGAGATAATGTTGGCAGCTGCTGTAAAGGACTAGTAGAATAGTGAAAGAAGCTATTGAGAGAAAGCAATGTAAATACTCAACATTTAGATGAAGTAAGTTATACTGTATTATAATAATTGATGTTTTTTATAAAGAATAGCTGATCATTTTACACATTATAAGATTATTTCTAAACAAATAATTTTTTATGAGAAGTATATATACAAGACTTAGTGCTTTGAAAAAGTAACGTTTTTTGTATGGTCATATAATACTCAAAATCTAAGGAGCTATACTGTATGGGGTCATGACATTGTAATATAGGATTCAATATCATAATGAAAATACTAGGACATTGAAAATTTGTGTCTGAATAACCAGCAATTGATACTAAATAACAAAATTATGTTATGGTGTAGTAGACAAGGACAAGTCTGTCATCAACAAGTCACTGTTTCATCTGTCTACACATATATTTTTAAACTGTTACTAACTCTATAGTTGATGTTCAACAGTGCTGTGATATCTTCGCGTATATATACTGTAAATGATTACCAGGCTTAGTGATTATTCTCTTACTGTATCATTTTAAAAATTGAAGTAGTCATATGTTCAATTCACATTCTTTGTTGTTTTATTATTAGGATGATGATACAGCTTTGCATTTAGCCTCAGGTAATGGTCACATTGAGACGTCCAATTGCTCTTATTATCAAATGCTGATCCTAATATTTATAACAAGGTCAGTGTGTATTGTGTATAGTTTATATTTCATTTGTTATCTCTGCGTATATACATATTTATAGTACTACCTGTCTATAGTATTTGCATTGACTAGGGACCTAAGCAGAGAAATAAATACACTTTTGTCATCTTTTAAGGGGTAATGACAGTATACTTTCACATTTTGTCAGATTCTTTGCAAGTAGGGAAGGTATTTAGCAAAAACCTTTATACAACGAGAAAGAAAATGCCTTATATATTCTGAAAACACCTAGCTATTATCATAATGAGGTAGTAAGCTATCATAATTTCAAAACAACTAGGGTACAAGGCTAGGAAGGAATTAATAGTGTCTTTCCTTTGCTATTGATTAAGAACCTTAAGGAATGTTGGTGTAAACTTCTTTTTTTTACATTTTATATGATTAACAAGCCTTAGTCACCAGCACTATAGTAGGTGTGACTGTTATAATAGTGCCATATTCCTTAGTTTATTATTGATAATTAAAATTATACAATTATAAACAAATGATTATGAATATGTTAGTGGTTTTGTAACTACTAACAGTATTCACAATTGTGAGATGTACCACTTATTACCTGTCTTTGCACTATATCAATAATTCTATTTAGTCCATTTCGATGTCTTTCTATCATTAGTCAGATTGTGATGTGGTAATATTGTAGCACAATTATCTTACATTGATGGCTGATACATTGACTATAAAATTTATTGCTTAATAGTTCTATGATTTTTGTAATTGAATATTTGTTCACTTTCTTTCTAGTATGGACAAAACACCAGCCACATGTTGCTACACAGTATGGTCATGTTTGATGCTCTAAGTTATTAATAGAAGTGGGACAAGCTGATGTAAACACTACAAAGACAATGTAAGCTATATTATAGTTACTTATGAATTTTCTCTTTGAAGTATGACATTTAAATATTATCTTCAATATTGATATCAACCTCACTAATATCCAAACTGTCCAATACCTTTGATAACATGTTTTGCAAAAGATATTCCAAGAATCATAATCCAAAATCATTTTTTGCCCTACAAGTGTCAAAAATACGCCTGTTGTTGTTGCATCAATCAATTATTGATGTTCAGGTAATTAATAGTCTTAATTAATTGTAAAAAAATTAGCATGTTCTCTATGACCTTAATTGAACCCTCCCATATACACATGTACATAATAACTTGTCTATATTCTTATAGTTGTGCTGCTTCAAATTTTTTACAATGTATTCTATAAAAAAAAAAAAAAAATTAGTTGGGTAATAGCATTCTTAGGAGGTTCGTTATTTAAATAGATTACCAGCTTCAGGTGGAAGTACATTAACATGTGGACAAGGTATTTTGTCCATTTATATTTAAAACCATATTAGTTCCATATGATCTACTGTGCAAGTAGTAAATTTGGTCATAACTGCTTCCTTGAAAATAACCTCTGTGTAAAAACCTTCAAAAATTAAGTAATATGGACTAATATTTCCATAGTATAAAGTCCATGTCTCCTTTATATGTCTGTCACTAGATTGAATGATAAATTGTATTTATAAATTAATGACTAAGTTCTACTCAAATATGCTCTGTAATGACTGTCACTTGTTGATCTATTTTATATCAGCTAAAATTTATAAATAGCGAAAATCTAAATGTAGAACTCATCACTAAGTTATTAATAATAATTAAATCAGTTATTTCAATTGCTTTTGATATATGTACTTGGAAAATATGGCAGTACAACTATCATTGTTTGGGGTTTTTGGTTTCTTGTTGGTGTCATTGATGAGCTAATACTATAGTTCCTAAGCAACTTAAAAAAGTGGGGTATTTTGTAAGGAATATCAGATTCTCTGCAAATAGGGAAGGTATTTTTATTAAAAACCCCATATAATGTCCAAAAGAATACCTTATATTCCAAAAACCTAGCTATAATCATACTGAAGTAGTAAGCTATCATAATTTCAAAACAACTAGATAAAGGTGAGGAAGGAATTAACAGTGCTCTTTCCTAATGCTATTGATTCAGACCTTAATGAATGTTGGTGGGTAAACTTGTTGTTTAAATTTTATGTGATTAACAAGCATAGTCACTAGCAGCTATCAGTAGGTGGGCTGTTATAATAGTGTGTATTCCTTAGTAATGTTAGTTTATTATTTATAATATAAATTATATCAATTATAAACAGATGAGTTGTTAATATTATAGTGGTTATCAACTAACAGTATTCACAATGTGAGATGTAGGTACTTATTGTGTAAATCAAAAGTGTCATATCCTTTGCACCATATCAAAATTGTATTACGTTAATTTCTGGTATGGTCAGATCTGATATAGTAATATAATAACTATGATTACCAGCATTAATGACTGTTACATTGACTATATAGTTTATAATTCCTATGATTTTTGTAATCAAATAACTTTTCCTCTTTTGTTTTCTAGCATGGACAAACACCAGCACATCAGCAGCAAAGTATGGTCATGTTGATGCTTTAAAGTTATTAATTGAAGTAGGACAAGCTGATGTAAACAACTACAGACAAAGTAAGCTATATTATAGTTACTTATGAATTATACTCTTTGAAGTATGACATTTATATTGTCTTCAATATTGATATCAACCTCACTCATATCCAAACGTCCAATATTTTGATAATATGGTTTTTGCAAAAGATGTGCCAAAAAACAATAATCCGAAATCATTTTTGCCTACAAGGTGTCACACATAGCCTATTGTGGTTACATTGATCAAATTACAATATTTATTAATGGTCAATTAATTAATAGTCATGAATAATAAATATCAAAATTTCAAATGCTCTGTATAACCTTTACTATTCCTTCCCATTCCACATATACAAGAAGCACATAAAAACATGTCTATACTCTGTAATTTACCTTTCTGTCAGAAGATCTCAACTGTTTTGATCTCTCTTTTATAATGTGCACCTACATTGATTTTCCTATAAATGAGAAATAGCATTTTTAGTATATTCTTAATAGATTACCAGCTTAGGTGTAAGTACATTTGACATGGGGACAAGCCATTTTGTTCATTTCTATATAACACTATAGTTCATATGATCTACTGGACAGTGAACTCAGTCATATCTGGTTCCCTGAAAAATATCCTACTTTGTAAAAAGCTGTATAAATTAAGCAACTCGTGAAATGGCATTTACATAGTCCTTTCAATCAAGCTGGTATCAAATATTGTCTTGGACTCGAGTATTCAGAGAGATTGCGTATTTGACATTAATAATAAATAAACGTGACCACACCCTAATATCGACCACAACCCCTTTCCTGCCCAGGTGGAGTTGCAGTTCTGCAGCCGCCTATGTCCTTGTCTCCTTTATATGTCTATCATTAGAATAATTTATAAATTGTATTACATGAATTAATTATTTAATTCTACTTGACTATGCTCTGTCAGTGACTACACACATATTGATTCTGTTTACATGAGATTAAATTTATACATGCATAGACTAAATGTAAAGTGTAGGCATTCCTTTTATCGCTTTAAACACCTGGCCATTAGACTAATAATTAACAAGAGTATCATACTTATCATATAAGGAGTAGTGGGTGGTTATTAGAAATTTCTATGTTGATTTGTCCTTTAAATTTCATAATAGTAAAGAATTAACAAGGATAGTTATGGTAGCTATCAGATTCAGTGGGTGTGGCCTGTTATAATAGAAATTTCCTACTATTTTAGATTATTAAGTTATCGATTGATAAAATATAATTGACATTGTAATAGTTGTTATGACAACACTGTTACTATAATATAATGTTATTGATAATTAAAGTATATCAATTATAAACAGATAAGTTATGTTTATTTGTATGTTTAATACAAAGATACAATTATTAATATTATTTGTAGTTATGATTATTATATTCACAATGTGAGATGTAGCTCTTATTAATCTTCACAATTCACTTAAGTGTTTCAGTGCTCTGTCATTGTGTCTGTTTCAAAAGCACAAGCAATACAGTAGAGTTTATCACTCCAAAAAAATTACTGTGCATACAATATATGAAATTCTCGAACATTTTCAATGTGGACATTTCCTAAAAATGCTTTTTTTTCTCAATTATGGGAATTTTTTACCTCGTTTTGCTAAATCTTTGTGTTCATGGCTATCTGAAAAATAATATTTGTTATCATGTGATTAATAACTTGCACATTTAAGCGACTTGATTGAAGAGTTTTTCTAAATTTCCTCTTCTATCCACTTGAACATTTTGGTTTCAGTAATGAGTATAGTAAGTGTTACTAAATATAACTCTATTCTTTACAGAATGGGGACTCTCTATTACATCTTGCTTGTGCAAATGGTAAAGTAGACGTTATTTCATATCTACTTCACACTGGAAAAAGTCAATCCACTTGCTTGTAACAATCATCACAATACACCACTAGAAGAAGTCCTACTGAATGATGAAAACAGATTTGAAATATATGAAGATGTTTGAGCCATTTGAGAAAAGTCGTCAAGACTATCCAGTTGATTCATATAGAAAAAGTATTTTTTTGTGGAAACAAGACAGCCGGAAAGAGTTCATTAACCCAATGCATTATATATCGTGCTGATAAACCTCTGATTATCACTACAACCCTTCTCAATGTGTCAAAGGCGTTCAATTGGAAACTGCTGGTATTAACTATCATAATGTTCGTAGTCATGAAGTTGGTAATATTATTCTTTATGATTTAGCTGGTCATCAAGAATATTATAGTAGTCATGCAGCTGTGCTGGATGGAGATCTTTTGTTGAGAACTCCTGCAGTTTTTACAATAGTGATAGATTCAACAAAAGGTTGGAATACTTCAAGAAGCAGTTGTATTACTGGTTTACCTTTATGAAAATGTTTGTGCCAATTTAACCAAACTTCTCAAGTGATTGTTGTTGGAAGCCATGCTGATCAATTTACGGGTAGTTATGATGAATTGAAGTTGCATGTCAATTATGTTGTTAAAGATGCTGTCGTAAACAAGAGTATAGAGGTTTTGTTGCCATGGAGTGTCATCGTTCCAGCTGGAAAAGGTTTCCCCGAATTCATTGTTCACCTTTGTGAAGAGTGTAAGGCTGTTGTTGATAAGTCTGATAGCATTAGTTATTATTGCCCATGTCCATTATGCCTACTCCAAAAGCTACAGAAAGTAGCTATTAGATTTAATGAGCTTATGAAAGCCTAAAAACTCTTGGTGATCCTTCCTCCCTTCAGATGAAGCAGTTGTGTTTGACTACTTGTCAATTTCTCAGTGATATAGGGTCTTGTTCTGTTTCTGAGAAATAAAATAGTTTGTCTAATAGTTGGATTGTAATTGATAAATCAACCCTTCTTGCTGAAGTTAATGGTGTTCTTTTAATCAGAACATCAAGCGTCTTCCTATGCCAACCTCTAGCAACACTGGTATTGTCCATGTTAATGTTTTACGAGAGCTATTCCAACCTATGATACAAAAATATGCTTATTGATTTTTTGAAAAGCATGGAATTTTGTCATGTTATGATTCAGACACATTGAAGACTATTACTACCAACCTGTCTTCATCAGATCATGTTTCTAACGTTGACGTTCTTTTCTTTCCAGCTCTCATCAACAACAGAGCCTCTCAAAATTTAAATGGAGCATTTCAAAAATGGATTTGGTTGGTGTTTGTATTGTCCTAATCCATTTCAATTTCTTTCTGTTCGCTTTCTTCACATTCTTTTGCTTCGATTAGCATTTATCTATATTCCCTACCTCGTCACCATAAAGTTGTGAATGAAGTGGTTACAAAATCTGCTATAGAGCATTCGATCGTCGTGTACAGTCTGGAAGAATGGTATTTATTGGAAACATAGCACTGATGTAGTAGTGGAAGTGACAGATGATAATAGATGTCTCACTGTGTTCGTTTCCAATCTCAAAGGAATTGAAAGTCAAAAGATATGTTGCTCTATTATAAAACTGGTTCTTTCTCTTCAAAAGTGGTTTTGTCCATGTAAAATTGAAGAGTACATCATCCCTTCTGGATCGTTAGCTGATATACGTAGTAAGGCCATTTCTAAACGAATACTCTACAGATTAAATGATGTATCTCGAGGAATGCTATTTAACAAGGAAATATTTGATCACAATGAAGTTCAAGACAGTCCAATCAATGTTAAACACATTTGTCCACATGAGCCATACATCTCCCTTGCACCAGCAGTCATCCATGCTTTATTCTCCAATAATAAAGCTAATCAAGTTATTCCAGAGAGATTTTTCTGCAACACATTCAAGAAGTTGCTCCCCAATATAATGTCATCTTATAATACATCCAAAGGTAGTACCTATTATGATGTTGCTAGTCATCTCAATGACTATAGCTTTTTCACTGGACGAAATCTTTTGGTAAGTTATAGTACTATATTAAACCTAATGCATATCTTCATTATTATATGATATATGAGACTATGTATCTTTATATGTGAACACAGTTAATTACTTTAAGTGATATGTTATGATTTTCCTGTAGTTTATTCATTTCAAATATGTATTTAATTAAATTTTAGGACCTCATGACTCAATCTTTAACACATGATGAGATACTAAGTATCTCAAAAGATCGCCTTCAATCTACAAATATTTCAACCACTAAAAGGTTTGTTTTTCATGTTTATTGGTATATCTAAGAGTATTATATGGACTTTCTTCTATTCTTATGTTTTTCTTATACATATCTGAGTGCATACATATATCTAAGGACATTTGTGTAGTAAATGATAGCTTCTTATAATAGTTAGTGTGTATACATCTACATTGTTGTCACTGATGACTTTGTCGTTCTGATTTAAATTTATTAGAAGAACATCCTGAGAAATGTGACCTCCTGCAACTAATGTCAGGTATTGCTTTTCAATGGTATATTATTGGTGAATGTCTTGGAATCAATACACACATCTGGCCTCTTTGCAAAGCAAGACTTCAAGAGACATTGACAAGCTTGCCAAAGTACTCCAACTTTGGATGGATACAAAGCCTAAACCAGTCACTTGGAACACAATTTTACAGACAATAGAAAGTCCACCTATTGAAAATAAAGTTACTGTCATGGAGATAGAAGATTTCTTAAAATGTGAGTGCTTATATAATCCTAGTAAATTAGGTAATTGTACTTTTGTTAATTCTTTTGCTTAAAAGCCATAATCACATTTTGCTTTGAGGAAAATAACTTAGTGAGGTAGAAAATAAGAGAAATTTCTTAATAATGATACTTTATTATCATTACCTTTGTAAGGTAGTAATCATTATATGTTATTATTTATGTAGCCCAAACAAATGGAAGTAGTGACATTTGTGATGATGATCTATTGGAGTTATTAACACTACTGGTAAGATATTAAAAGTACTGGTTCATTATAGATCTTCCACATATAGTGATAACTTAGTAATTACACTTAACAAAAATATCTTTATTTGATAAATACATATCCTCAAATATACATTATATACTTTTATGCAAAAACAATTGTCTACAACACTTTAAGTTTAGAGTTAGTTATTAATGTATCATATTATCCACTCTAGGTGTTAACATAATAATAGTGCATATATTTATACTAATATATTATATGTTTATTTTATGTTATAATTTTATAGAAGATGTAATACAAACAGACAAAAAACACAATTGAGCAGCAAAGTGATGGTAAGTTAATATTACTTAATCTGTACATGTTTACATAATGATTATTAAAAAACTAATTTAAATATTTTATATCCTTCACAATATAGATGTGGATGAATGTGTTAATGAGTCTATTACTGAGGGACAGTAACACTGTTAGTGGTAGGTTCATCATGACTATAATTAGTAGAAGATGATATACATTATTAATTCTATCAAGTTTGTGTATATGTTATTCTAATATAGTGACTACAAGTAAGTTTAGCAATTTTCGGAGCCACACCCAAATTGACTAGATGGTTTTATTCATGATATTAAAATTTTAGAGATTATTACAATAGTTACTAAATTACTAGTTACTATATGTCTTCACTTATAGCAGTTGCCCTAGAAGATGAAAGTGTTGATAAAACTATCATTGACAATAGTAAGACTATTACTGGTAAGTTGATATCATTATGTTTGACTAAAATTAATACATAATGTAGACATTAGAGAAAAGTAGACCATCCTAACTTACTTTGAAGCAAGCATACTTACTGCATTTATCATAAAAACAAGGCCCAAGTTTAGTATATACTTGTACTAATATTTCTTTAACATACACATCATATATACTGGCTGAGTGTAAGTGTTGCAGGTCAGACCTTGGAGTCAAATAAAATAGTATTTGTATTTAGTTATATTTAAATACATTGTAAGAGTATTTGTATTTGTATTTGAAGTTTGAAAACTCTAGATATTTGTATTTGTAACTGAAATACACTGCAAAAGTATTATTTGTTTACTAAATGTTTTATGCCTTGACAATATAGGTGATGATAGTGAGTTATTACTGACAACAGTCACAGAGTTCATGGTAAGTTTATTATTACTATAATTAGTAAAAAATGGTTCATTACATCATTGTATAAATACAGTTTAAAAAGAACAGATACCTCAAATAAATTAATATTAAATGAATTATATATATATTTTTTTTTTCTTGACTGTTCACATATTATATATAGTTTAATGTACATGTTATATAGTGGAAAGTAATGTAACTTTAATGTATAATTGTCACTTTGTTCTACTCATTATTCTATAGAATGTGCTATGGAATCAAGTGCTGCTGATTCAAATGAAGTATCTGTTACTGACAACTTATCCATAGAACATCAGGTATGATTTATCCTATTAATAGTAGATTATAGTAATTATAGTTATTAACAATTTCAATTTGTTAAAGATATTAAAGGATGTTCCTCTTGCCGGTGTGTAGCTATTAACATAATAGCTATAATAGGAGTTATTCTTGATTAAATAACTCATTTGTATCATAGCAACTGTATAGATTAGTGCCAGACACTTAATAGCTTAATGTAAAAAGGATGATCTGGCATATTCACAGGCAGATGGCAGATCTCAGTGATTGCTTCAGATAATGCAACAGTTTTTCACATTAAGCAATTGTGTGTCTGGGTCTGTGACTAAGTCAATTGAACAGTCATATCACTATATGTAACCACACCCATAAAACATTTTTTGTTGTTGTGGGTTCTTAGAAAACATTCCTAAATTTGACATAAATAGATTGATAGTTCACTGTGTGACAATGAATACTATTAACAATTATTGTAATTCCTTACCTCCAGTATTAGCAATATTATAGACAATTTTTACATTATCAATATTGTGTATTGTAAAACTAAATTACCTCATATATCATTACTTATATCCTGTATCCAATAGAAACATTCTACTAATGAACTATCAAGTGAACACAAACCAAATACTCTCCCTAGTATACTACACAACCAAGGTAATATAATGTATTTGATGATTTCAATTGTGTTTTGTATAGAGGTTTTTTTATAGTCTATATTGTTATAATGACATAAGTATGTTGATAAGATATCTTAATTAACTACTTCTTCATAGTTTACTTATAAATTAATACATGGTGTCTTATAATAGAAAGCATAAGTTTGTGTGGTAGAAAAATAAGAGAAATTGCTTAATAATGGGACAACTTTAGTACTTATCGTTACTTTGTAAACTAGTAATCATTATAGTTATTATAATTATGTTATTATTTATGTAGCCCAAACAAAGGGAAAAGTAGTGACATTGTGATGATGATCTATTGGAGTATTGACCACTACTGGTAAGATATTAAAATGTACTTGTTCACTACAGATCGTCCTCATACAATGATGACGTCTAGCAATTATTCTCAACAAAAATATCTTTATCTGATAATGCATATACCTCAATATATAATTATCTAGAAATTGGTTTGTTAACAAAGCAATATATTCTTTTACTAATGATTGTCTGCAATATTTTAAGTTTAAATTTAGTTGTTAGATGTAGTGTAATAAGTTTAGTAATTTTCTAAATCCACACCATTATCAACATAATTGTACATATATATACTAATATTATTATGTGTTTATTTTATTGTTATAAATTTGTAGAAGATGTAACACAACAGACAATAACACAACTGAGCATTGAAGGTACTATATTTTACTGATTTCTCTAATTGTTGACATATTATATATAGTTTAATATACATGATATATAAACATTATATTGGAAAGCAATGTAACTATTAATATATAATTGTCACTTTGTTCTACTCAATATTCTATAGAATGTGGTAATGAATCAAGTGCTCTTGATTCAACTAAAGGCTCTATTACTGACAACTTATCAATGGAACATCAGGTATGATTTATGCACTTATGTAATAGATTCAATTAATTGTAGTCATTAACAAATTTAACAGTGTTGGATATACATGTAATTCAAGATGTCTCACACTATTATAAAGTCACTATAATAAGTAATATTACTAATGGATAATTTATAGCTATGATAGTAAGTTTTCCAGATGAACTGTAATGAGTAAAATTTAAAAAATAAATCAAAGCTATAGAGACATGTACTTGATAATAAGCCAGTGTCATTAGCAACAATTCACTAATAACTCAGTAATTAGTCTTGTCAGCTAATAACATAAATAGCTTTTTTCAGTAATTAGGAGTTATCCTTGGTAATCAGATCATTTGCTTTCTATAAGCTGAGTAGTCTCATTCCAGACACCACCCTAGTTTAAAGTCAGGAAAAATGAGATATCTCAGTTTGTTGAAGTGATATGTTCCTGATGATACAAAAGTAGTTTCTGGATCTGGGCATGCAACTGAGCAGCCACACTCCCATGAAACATTCTTTGTTGTTGGGGGTTCTTAGAAGCATTCCTACACTTGACATAGATAGATTGATAGTTCCACTAAATTATACCTCATATATTATCACTTATATCCTGTATCCAATAGCAACATTCTACTAATGAAACTATCAAGTGAACACAAACCAGATACTCTCCCTAGTAATATACTACACAACAAGGGTAATATAAGACACCAAATAATAAAACACTACATATAATGTATGTGTGATTTTAATTGTGTTTATATAGAGTATTTTATAGTCTATGTTGTTTATAATAGACATAAGTAGTTTATATATGTTAATAAGATATCTTAATTAACTACTTCTCTTCTGAATAGTTACTAACTATTCTTTAATTCAGTTACTTATCCTGTAGACACTATTGATCCATCAGAAATATTTCTTGATTATTTTGCTGATATCTGTGAAGCCATTCAAGTTAAACCTTTGTTTACTGTTAATAGACTCCTTACTGCTAGATTGATATCATTGGAATTTTAGGAAGAAAGTAAAAGTATGAAGTGGTGATGATTTGACAAAGCAGACAAAGTATAGGTACTGAACTACAACGACAGGTTGAAGAAAAGGGAATTAAATATTTAAAAGGCTTATTTGTGACTTCCTTCTAAAGCAGAACCTGGGTTACAAAAGACATTGGTACAAGAATGAAAAGTCAACTAGAAAGTGAGACATTTTATCATACAACACTATAATTATATTATATAATTAATATTTGTATAAACTGAGTCTTAATAATGTATAATTGACTATTCTACTGTATATGACAAATATGTTTTATTTTTTCCTGTTACTAAAGACTTAGCTCCCACCTACTGGTATCAGTCCTCTACCAATTTTTTACATTGTGTAGGGTGTATTGATCCATCAGAAACTATTTCTTTGATTATTTTGCTGATATTTGTGATGTCATTGAAGTTTAAACCATTTCTATTGTTAATCAGCTCCTTACTGCTAGATTGATATCATTAAATTTTAAGAAAGATGTAGAAGTATGGAGTGGTGATAATTATGACAAAGCAATAAAGTGGTTAATGAAACTACAACGACAGGTTGAAGACAAAAGGAATTGAGTTTTTAAAAGCTATCTGTGACTTCATTCTAAAACAGACCACGGGTTAAAAGATTGTTGGCACAAGAATGAAAAGTCAACTAGAAAAGTGAGACATTTTATCATATAACACTGTAACACGTGTGTATTACTTATATTACAAAATTAGCATTTTTATAACTAATTAATGGTGTTATATATTGAGTAATCTATTGTACTGGCGGTGTTTAGCTCCGCCTACTTAATCTACCAGTCTTCTACAATTTTTTTTTACTTTTTACATTTGGCTATATTTCCTTAGTACAGCTGGTTAATGAATATACTTACCAGTTATAAAGTTTAGACTTTAGTTTCTTATATTATGGTGTGTTTTTTAATTATATTATTTTAAAATACATAACAAATTAATCCTCTATTATTATATTAATAACATAAAAATTTGAAGTATTCCACAATTACTTAACTACAATTATTTCATTTAAAACAATATATTACAACATTCATTCAGTAATTGTCTGATAATATTCTATAACACCATTTTACTAACAGCAGTGAGTAGTTATCTGAATGTAGTGTCCAAACACCCTCAGATGACTTAGGTCTGGTCTCCTTTGGTACCATTTTTCATAAGGTGAGTGATACCCTTTCTTTAAATGCCCTGGTGGAACTCTGTTTCTAATGTAAGCTGCTGTAGCCACAGCTTCACCACTCCAATAGCTATCAGGTAACCTTGCAAATCTAATCATGGTTCTTGCTGACTCCATCAAAGTGCGATTTAGTCCTTTCTGCTACTCCATTCTGTGCAGAGGAATATGGGAGACAGTGAGCTCATGTCTGATACAAAAAGCCCTTTTAGATTTAAGAAATTCTTCAAAATTCTTTAGAAACATACTCCCTTCCATTGTCTGTACTGTAAAGTGTACTGATACTCATCCACTGTCATTCATAGCAAGAGGTTCAAATCTATAAACGATGTTATATAAACATTTCGGATTTGTGTCTCATAAAATAGACTTTGACAACATCTCGAATAGTCATCAATGACAACACAAAGAACTATCTTTTTTGTCCTAATGACTCAGTGGCATGGTCCACACATGTCACTGTGAACGCATTGTAACTTTCTGGTGGAGCGAATTCCTCCAACACGCTCAAACGTTTTCTGTGCAAGTTTGCCTTCAATGCATATGATAGCTCATCATTCTTCAAAATGGTCATTCCTCTCACAAGCTCTTTAGAAGCTACTTCTCTCATTTGCTGTTTCCCTAAATGACAAAGTCTTCTATGCCATAATCGGCGGATTTTACCCTTTTCAAATGCTGATGATGCACACTGTTGTACCTGCACCACGGGGTTTACAGGTTTAGCTTGTATACTTATTGTCAACCAACGACCCCATGCCAATTAACTTCCCTTTTCTATCTTAATAAAGCAATTGGGGGGGGGGGGAGGTCTGTGAATCTAATCAGTATTTTGCCCTTCGATACTGCTGCTCTCACTGAAAACAAATTACTTGTAAGTTTAGGGACATACAAACACACGTCTCATGACACAATTTTTCTGTTTGCTAACCTTAAATGTCATATAACTTGAATATCTCCTGTACCAAGAGCTTCTACGTGACGTCCATCACCAAGGCTCACTTTCTCTGGAACTTAAACTTGCAATACTGATACAACATTTCCTTTGAATGAGTCCATGTGACTAGTGGCACCAAGTTCTGTAGTCTCGGTCACTGAGTTTCACGCATCAGCCAAGACTGTAAATACTCCCTCTGACTCCTGTGACATCTCTTTAGCAGTTTTTCATTGTGTCTACCAGTCAGTTTAGGATTGTGTTCTTGTGGTTTCTTGGGCCAGTCCCATTGAAGATGGTCCTGTTTGTCCACACGTAAAAGCACTTCAGTTTCCATGGCGACGTTGCCTGTTAGGCTGTGTACTACCTATCTCATAATGGTAGAGATGCTGTACCAGAGTCACCTGGCCTTTCCCTATCATATTCCCTGTTCGGCTTCTTTTCTTCGTGGATCGGACTGATTGCTGAGTATGGCTCAAAGTGACTGTGTCTCGAGCCTCTAGAGCTGTAACTAACGTTTGAAACTTGCAGGCAAAACTACCAAGGGAGCGTTTACCACCTGGTCTTTCCTCTGCAATAGGTGTGCTGCGAGGGCGGAGAGCTTATCAGTCAATTCCTTCATCCTTTTCATGGAGCTTCGACGGAGGTACCTTCTTTCATCTCTAAAGGAAAATATTGTTTCTTCAGTAGGAGTTTTGTTAACCAGTGTATCTCTCTCAAATGGTTACACAAAGCATCCCAGGCTGGATTCGATCTATCATATGAAGTGATAAGGTAAAGTTGAGACGGGCTGATAGCAAGACAATTGTTGAGAATGATTTCTGCGGCCCTTTTGTTCTATTCAGCCTCTTCTTGATAGCTGTCGCTCCATGCCTGAGTACCTCTGTTTTCGTCTACTAGGCCCCACAGACCATTAGCCAGCAAGAGATGTTCATTTGGAATTTCCAAACGAACCAATTGTTTGCATTAGTCTGTCAATAGAACATTTTGTTTGTCCAATTGTTGCTTCAGCCATAAACAGCCGTTGATCTGGGCTCATAAACTGTTAGCAGAGTTTAAGCAACGAATTGATTATGCGTGGGGATGGAAAAGAGAGATATAATATAACAACAATAAATATATCATAAATAGCAAGTCAGCAAGAGGAGATTGATCAATAGACATATATATAACAATACAAAAAAGCATTCCTTTTATATAGCATCATTTACAGGAAGTATTACATAACTATGTTTACATAAGTGGTTAACACATTCATACTTATTAAATCACTATTCCCAACAAACATATCGTGATAGACGTTCTCTTCTCAGCGAATGACTTCAGAGACGTAGATGCAGCAGTGAATAGGAGTTGGTAAGTAATATAAAATACAAGTTAATTAGTAATACTTCATGTAGATAATATGAGTCATAGATCATATTAAACACTTGTAGTATTATAATAACTATAGAGAGGAAGTACGTCTCTTTACATAACTTGGCGTATATGAAAGTATTTTTTAGTTAATCTGGTATCAAGACAGTATTTTCAATAGTTTATAATGATAGTAACTAGTATATTGAGTAGTTCAGTTGAAATAGTATTAATTCTTGTTCATGGCCCCTTTCAAATATTAGACACAAAATACAAATATTACATTTTAATAGCTTTATACATATCGAGGTAGAACTAGGTTTGGTTTTGTGGTAACTTTTGTAGTCTGTTCGGGTTCACCTTGCCGCCGGAAATAGTGGGGTAAGTAGTATACATAACACATACCACACAATCATAAATTAAAATACTTGTGGTGTTATATTATAACAGAACCCCACGTGTCTGTGTGTGTTTAGAGTTGATTTCTTTTCTTGTAAGAACTTATTATCTACAGTAGTATAGTACTTTTACCTATATCTATATGATTAGACTTTAACAGTTAGAATGAATTTCGAACCATACTGGTTTTCTCTCTTCAAACGGCAGCCATTTTATTGATTAACGAATTCATGAGATTCACATTCCTTGTGGTCAATGGCATCTTCTATACTTTGCTTGTGGAAAAGTACAACAAATCTTGTTCTTGTGCATCCTATCATATAACACATGACATCAAAAGAACCGGATGGGTCATCTCTGGAGACCACTTGACCTTTTGAAATTTTGAATTTAGGAGTCAAGTTATTAGAAAGTTATGATAATTTTTGTACCGGCAAGGTGAACGTGAAACAGACCTTAGTATTGACTTACATCATATTGATGAAAACTATAGTAACCCAAGGTGCTGATTGAAATGACACAATGCTTTTTATAGTGGGTATATATAATACATGAGTAATAATAATAACTGATATATGTACATTAATATCTAAGGTTTCTATTAGAGATCAAGTTATAGTACCAAACCCTCTTTTCCCTAGTAATGGCAGCTCAAGATTTAGAGAAAAGCAGCAGCGGAGAATTGTAAGTATATTATTAACTAATAGAGTATACTAAATGTATTAGTATATAATCAATAACATTATATATTATTATTAAGTAGAGTAGTGTATAGAGTTATGTCCACGAAAATGATTATCACATTCAATCAATTACAGTATATTACATTCATATAGCAAGCTGTTAAAGTTTATATAACTAGATTAAAATGGTAACTAGCTATATAACCAAATTGTTCCTTTCCTCATACTAAACATGTATACAGTTGTTTTATAACTTTAAATTGTTAATGAAGTGATAATATCTTTACAAACTATAGACATATAGTTTGTGTGATATTTCATTTGGTTATTCACAACCACACCAGGGTTTCATTTTAGGGGGGGGGGGGGCAGGGGAGCATTTTTGCCCCCCTTGCCAGAGTCGCACCCCCCCAACTTTGGAAATTAGGTTAGCCATTTTTTTTTTCATGGGTATTTGGATGTAATGAATACAAAACTGAAACTCAACACAAGGAATATACAGCATAAGATAGCCTTAGGCTAAACACAAGGAGAATGTACTCCCAATAGTCTATGGGTGTTAAGATACTCATAAGTGCCTTATCAGCACCAGTAATATGGTCATCTCATCATGTCATTTGAAAATCACAAATAGTCTGAAAATGGTTGGTCAGAATCGATCTCAGAGTAGTGACTGGTATGTTAATATAATAGTATCCTTTATTGTCTAGTTAATTTAGTCCAGAGAAAAAAAAGCCACATACTTTAATGTGAAATCAATACATTTAGGTTCCTAGATTTAGTGTTTAGAGTCTAAAGTATAATATTAATTTCATATTGAAGTATTGAATTTTCTACTGGGACTCTAGATGTATTATTTATTAAAATGGAAACTATGTATTTCATTATATAAGTGCTACACTGTTGTATTATTTGAAGACAACATTTAAAGTGACTAAAAGTTTTTAAATTAATATTTAATTTCATTAATATTCACATATTGTTGTATTGTAGATATATTATATAAATAAACTTAATTAAACTGTTTATTATTAGTTAGTATATTCTTGTATTTGTAGTATAGTCTAATTGTCTCTGTTAGTTATATACCATAATATTAATTACATCATGTTCTTTTTATATAAATATTATCACTTTTGTGTATTATGTATTTGACCTGTCCTATAGTTTTATTAGTCTCATATAATACATTGTAGTTGGTATATGATTTACTATTTTTAAATGTATGACTTGTTTATTATTATATAGAACTATGAACTTTGGGAGTCGTCTTATGATGGACATTTAGAGAAAGTCAGCAAAGCCCTAAATAGAGAGCAAACTTGAGTTATCGTCAATGGGTAAGATCCTATTAATTTACTTTATAATCTACTGTTATTATTTGTGTCTACTAACGTAAGTAATTAATTTCAAAATATATACTTTTAATTCATTTTTAACCACACCTAAATATTAATTAACAACTTCAACAACATTTGCACAATTTATTAATTATTATTCTATTTATTAAGTTACTTAATTAGTATCCACAATTAATAACAACATGATCTCTTACATGTAGTATTTATAATATTGTCTTATAATTTAAGTGAATGTAATCCATTATATTGTGTGATAGTAATGTCTTAACTAATGATACATGTCAATGTAAAGTAATAGTTTATATTGTATATACACAATATATGTAATTGGATTTTATTTCATATATTGAAATGTCTTTCTTCATTATATAGGGTACAACAGCTCAGCCTCATCACTAAATACTAATACATATATATCAATGGTCATAACACAATAGTAGAGTTCTTAGGAAAATGCAGGTGATACTCCTGATTATGTAAAGTATATACATGTATATATTTATATAACTCAGGTGTTTGATTGTTACATTAATATTATGTACATGTACATACTTATATTAAAATGTATCCTATTTATTGCTCAAGTCCTTATACACACAACAATTACATTTAATAGATAATGGATTATGACATTTACTAATATAATTGTTATATACCTATATTCTGTTTATATCCATGCTATCTTGATTGTTACATTAATATTATGTACATGTACATACTCCCCTTATACACAACAATACATTTAATGATAATTCATTTATGACATTTACTAATATAATTGTTATATACATATATTCTATTTATATATCCACGCTATCTTTCTATTAATATTAGTTTATATAGTTAATAACTATTATTAAAACTTCATTAGTTAAAACATGTCATATAACATTATAGATACAACAGTGTTATCAATTGAACTTCATATAACATTTATAATTACATTAATTAAAGTTCACATATAATGCTGAGTATTTTAGTACTAGGTAAATCATGTTTTGGTATGGAATTAATTGGTTTGAGAACATGAAACCACAGGAATGTTTATTAATGACTAATGAAATTCAATAGACTTTATGTAATGATTAACACACACTAAAACAAATAACTTAGCAAGTTGATTTTAGTATTTCATATTTGTCAAGCTTCTATTTAGTCTTTGCTTTTTTATGTTAATTGGTTTGTAAGACTTTTGAAAAGGAGATTGAATTGGTCTGAATATTTATTCGTAAACAATGACTAAATTGTCTTTGACTAGCTATCCGTCTTAGCTCTATGATAGCACTGTAAATCTTCTATCATAAAGGAGATTTTTATCTATTTATTTGTGAATGTCTTGAAATCATTTCAGATAATAAAAGTATACTATTGATATGTAGGATATAGTTATATAACACTGTACATGATATGTATTTATAATAGTTAATAATGGAGCTTCTGGTTTTAATAAAAATCTGGTCATGTGACATTTATATACATGTGTATTCCTAGTATATACTGTTGTATTTTATTATAATGTACATTATCTGTATTACTTATGTGTGATTTCTTAGGATGAAATTATGTTTAGCAGCTGCTGCAGAAGGACTATTAGATATAGTGGAAGAATCTTTAAAGAAGAATGCTAATGTGAATGTTAAGATCAATATTTTGTAAGTTATATCTTATTATAATAAAATGATTGTTTTCTAGTAAAGGGATAATCATTAATTAACAATTATAAGTTTATTTAAAAAAACATGTAATATTTTTGAGAAGTCAGAATATACAAGATTTAATACTTTGAATAATTGTTTTTTTCGTCATATTGTTGTATTGCTATAATAGACAAGGAATTAGAATAATTCTGATATTGACAAAGTCACTGTTTCATCTGTGTACACATATATATTTTTAAAATGTTACAACTCTATAGTATGATGTTCAAACACTTGCTGTGATATTTTCACAATATACTGTAACTGATTACCAGACTTAGTTAAATTCTATTACTGTAGTATTTTAAATTATAGTAGTCATATTTTCATTCACAATTCTTTGTTGTTTTATTATAATAGTCAGAATACAGCTTTACATTTAGCCTCACGTAATGGTCACAGTGAGATAGTCCAATTTCTGCTACAGTCAAATGCAGATCCTAATATTTATAACAAGGTCAGTATGTATTGGTATAATTTATTTTCATTTATTATCTCTACTACATGTACATATGTAGTACTACCTGTAATATATAGGACAAGGATATAGATCAAAGCCAATGTAATGTAATTAATTTTCAATAAAGTATGGATAGGACAAAGTAGCTCTCATTTGTTGTTTGATATAATAACAATTACTAATATAACTGGAAAAAATGTAATAAACCTAATATGTAAAATAATATAAAAAATATTAATATGTTCTTACTTGAAATAAAAATGATTAGTTCTAAGATTATTTTGGACCATGTGTGTTATATATATTACTATATATGTCCACTTTAAACAATTTTATCTGTTATTATTATTAAACAATTTATTTCATTTTATAGTTGGGACCTAGTCCACTTCATTTAGCACATGGTATAAACATGATAACATTGTTAAAATCTTATGTTCTTTTGGAGCAAGAGATATGGACCAAGTTAGAAATGTAAGTGATAAATATAATATCATATATTTACTGTATATGATGACATGGACATAGTGATCTTACAGTTTTTATGATATATTATAAACATGAACCTATTTATATGTGGGTACATGTCACAGTTATAATATATTATTTATTTTAATAGGATGACTTACTTTTGACTCAGCTGAAATGATGAATATAGAAAATGTAACTCAAGCAATTAACATCAGGTGCTAATGTCAAATGTTCATCATGGTCATGATGATAAGGTTAGTACACTAATTAAATAATAATAAATTATTGTTGTTTGTTAGTGTTTACTTTTTAAAGTAATATTTTTATAACAAAGGAGATCATTTACAGCATTTAAAAAGATTTAGCTCCCACCCACTGTTGTAGACATGTTTTCATTGTTTCATCTAGAAGGCAGTTTAATATCTCTTTTCTTCAAGAAACTTAAATAAATTATAAAATTACTAAATATATCTGCAGTAGTTTACGTATTTATTATTTTTATCCACTAGCATACTTAACATACTAGATAGTTATGTTTTAGACTGTGTTTGTATACAATGTCAATGTCTATTTTTTATACTTTTTTATAGATATATTTTGAATATTGAAAGTGGTGAATGAAATTTAATTGCACAAACAAATGAATTTAATTTACTCTTTCCATCAACCACAATTATTCAACCTGAGCATGTCTACTTGAAGAACAAGTGTTAAGTAATTAACCTAAGACAGAAATGTTTCTTTAAATGTAGCCTCTGAACTATTAATTATAAGACTTCTCTATTATTCTACGATAACTACTTGAAAGTTCCAGCTTTCAATAATAAAGAAACACTGCAATACCAATACATCCAAAAAACATCTTAGACAATTTTTATAAATGTTTAATTTTAATATATGGTCCATTTTATTATTGGTATATATTTTATAATTAATGCTATTATAATCAACAATAAATACTTGTTGTTCTTCCTCTAGTATCAGCAAACATGTTCTAATTTAGCATCAAAAGGAGGTTACTGTGATATCGTACAGCTACTGTTAAACTCCAAAGCAGACCCCAATCTTTTTGTGACAGGGTCAGTGTATATTGTTGGTAAAGATTACTACATGTTTGTAGATTTAAATCAGATTTAATAGATATAGAATGTTATGGGTGTGGCTGTTAGAAATTTCTACGTCGACTTGTTTTGTTGTTCAAATGTTTATTAGTAAAGGGATTAGCAAAGATAGTCAGTGTCAGGTATTAGTAGGTTGGCTGTTATAATTGCAGTACATATCAATAGATTTCTTAGTAACTTCATATATTCTGAATAGATTACCAGCTTCCGGTGGAAGTACATAACATGTGGACAAAATGATAAATTATATTACATGAATAATGATTCAATTCTAATTGACTATGTCCTATATCAGTGACTGTTACTGATAGATCTGTTTACACTCAATACACTATGACAGAAATCTTCTGAGTGGTTCTGGTAGTATCTCCGTGCATCTGAAAATTTCTTGATCTGTTGGACATTGATATGTTTCTTTTCCTTCTTCAACTTTGATCTCTTCAAAATTGCTGCATAAGTTGGCCATTGGTCTAGATTCTTAGAGCTAAGCTTATATCTATCTCCTTTATAGTCCTTAATAAACTGTTTAGGGCTGATAAGATGTCAACATTATCACTTTGCATTTCTTTTAGAGAATATTGAGCATGGAGTAAGAAGATCAACGAACAATGCACAAACCTAGAAGGTACTTTCCTTCTGTCCATTTTGTGTAGTATCCTTTCAGAATTTTTTTGGAATGATCAGTGCTTTAAACATTGGAATCTATGGACAGAAGCAGCTAAGTGATTTGTGTAAGCCCTTATGACTAATCCACCTAGCTTTGATATGATCTTGATACTTCTTACATACTAAACAACTGATCTTGACAATTCAACTTCGGGTTCGCACTCGAGCCAGGAAACTGTTTGTATCTCCTTGTCCAACTCTTGCTGCCACTTCACAAATGTGTCAAAAGTTACCTTTCTTCACTTCACAGAGGAAGGAATAGCTAAGGAGTCGCTTCTTTTCATTTTTATTAGGCAGCAATCACTCGAGGCAAAAACTCTCTGCTCAATTAATAATTGGGGTGTGGTACCCAATAGTAATGGGTGTGGTTTCACGTATCTGGACCAAAGCAAGAAATGAGTGGAAAAGGGCCGGTTTTTTGCCATACCTTGTTCTGCTATGATCTTGGTGACCATGCTTATTTGATGAATAATTATAGTTATCACGTGATCATAACTTGCACATGTAAGTGATTTGGTCAAGGAGTTTTCTCGAGTGACCTATCCACTTGCATATTTTGGTTTAGTGACAAGTATAGTAAGCGTTACAAAATCTAAGTCTATAAACATAGAGTTTAGAAAAAGAACAAAGACTCATTGAAGTGCTACTTGACTTTTAATGTCACACTCATTAGTGGTTGTAATAGTCTGTAGTAGATGAGAGTGTCAAATCTTTTGCACTATTAACATTTCTATGACCAGTAATAGCTAGTATGACATTCTGCTCTTCAATAGCTTTAAAAATCTGATGGGACATGTGCAATACAAGAAATGATTAATAAAACCTTTATGTTCAACTTGTACATGCAGTTATGTCATAAATAAAGTACTTTGAGTAACAGAACTGACAATTGCATTCAAACTTTTGTTCCACAATTAATAAGCATTTTTTATAGGCTTCCTACCACCTTAATAACATTATAACAACCACATGTAGACAAAATCACAATGTAAAAATTATTTAGTAACTAAAGTCATCAGCAAAAATAAACAGGTCAGGTCAGTATTACATTATATTATATAGCAGACCATAGAACATAAAGCTTGGTTACTAATCTAAAAGAGTGAAAAGCTGCTGGTTCATTACAAGCAATCTAAAAGAGTGACCTTTAATCTAGTCAGTGTTAAGTAAAAATTAACTGATTTTACTTGACCTTGCAATCAGTATCTGTTCTAATCATTGATCATGCTTGAAAAAAGGTAAACCCTATACTTTGCAGAAATGTTTTTTTTTCCACTTTGTTTTGCAATGCTTTGGAATCATGTCAAATAATATTATTAAAGAACCTAGAGGGCTGAAACTTTTGAAAATTAAAGATGAAGTCAATTATTACAATTATACAGATGGATTTATTTCTACAATAATATTTGACATTTTTACAAAGCTATAAACCTTCCTTACTTTAACCACTATTATTATTACATGTTATACAAATCGTACAAAGAAATGCATCCGTAAAAGTACTGAAAATTGATCATTTTCGTTCTTGAACTTGTCAGCAGGTTGTTACATTATCCATAGAATCAAAAATCACAACAACAGTATCTAACAGTGCAAAGTAGCCATCTTGATAATGATAATCGATTTTCATTAATAAAGGCAATGAATACACTTAGTGTCAGGTTATTGATAAGTGACTTTCGCGGGGTTAAAATAGTTAAATATATTATTACTGTTATTATTATTATTGTTATTAATGTTATTAAAGCATGGTCTGCTTTGAGATGAAGGCACATAAAACTACGAACAATAAATAATAAAATAACTTAACTTTTCCTCTTTTGTTTTCTAGGATGGTAAAACACCAGCACATTATGCAGCAGAGAAGGGTCATGTTGATGTTCTAAAAGTTATTAATTACATGTGGGACAAGCTGACATAAATGTTACAGATAAAGTAAGTCATATTATAGTTACTTATAAATTATTCCCTTTGAAGTATGACATTTAATATTCTCTTCAATATTGATATCAACCTCTCTCATATTTGGACTGTCCATATTTTGATAACATGTTTTTGGCAAAACATGTTCCAAGAACAATAGTCCAAAATCAGATTTGATTTCTGCCTACAATATGTCAACATAGCCTATTGTCATTATATCAAAAATTACAATATTTATTAATGATCAATTAATTAATAGTCATGAATAATTAATAAACAGAATATTTTTTCTGTAACATGTCAATGTAGCCCCACATTACTATCTACAATATTTATATATACCTTTACACCATCAACACTATTTGACCAGTAACAGCCAAAAAAGAGTTAGGTAACAAATTGTTTGCACAGGGAATCATTTGTAAAGCCTTCCATTGCAATCTTAATGCTAGCATATAGTCTCTGAACTGTCTTACCTCATGTATTATGTCCCATAGGATTGGATTGATACCAGCAACCTGTAGTCCATCTAATGATGTTGCTATGTATACTAGGTATATAGGTAGAGCTGTATAATAATCTAGATTGTATAATCTAGATTGTAATAATATGAATATAATTGTACTTTTTTATTCTTTACAGAATGGGGACTCTCTATTACATCTTGCTTGTGCTAATGGTAAATTAGACGTGATTTCATATCTACTTCACACTGGAAAAGTCAATCCACTTGCTCGTAACAATCGTCATAATACACCACTAGATGAAGTCCGACTGCATGATCGAAATAGATTTGAGATATTGAAGATGTTTGAGCCATTTGAGAAAAGTCGTCAAGACTATCCAGTTGATTCATATAGAAAAAAGTATTTTTTTGTGGAAACAAGACAGCTGGAAAGAGTTCCTTAGCCCAATGCATTATATATCGTGCTGATAAACCTCCTGATTATCATTACAGCCCTTCTCGATGCATTGAAGGTGTGCAATTGAAACTGCTGGTATTAACTATCATAATGTTCGTATAGTCATGAAGTTGGCAATATTATTCTTTATGATTTTGCTGGTCATCAAGAATATTATAGTAGTCATGCAGCTGTACTGGAGAATCTTATGTTGAGAACCCTCCGCAGTTTTTACAATAGTGATAGATTCAACTAGAGGTTTGGACTACTTCAAGAAGCAATTGTATTACTGGTTTACCTTTATTGAAAATGTTTGTGCCAATTTAACCAAACCTTCTCAAGTGATTGTTGTTGGAAGCCATGCTGATCATTTTACCGGTAGTTATGATGAATTGAAGTTGCATGTCGAGGATGTTGTTAAAAATGCTGTTCGTAAACAAGAGTATAGAGGTTTTGTTTCCATGGAGTGTCATCGCCCAGGTGGAAAAAGGATTCCCTGAATATATTGTTCACCTTCGTGAAAGTTGTAAGGCTGTTGTTGATAAGTCTGATAGCATTAGTTATTATTGCCATGTGCATTATGCCTACCTCCAAAAACTACAGAAAGTAGCTATTAGCATTAATGAGCTATTGAAAGCCTAAAAGCTCTTCAGGATCCGTCCCTTCCTTCAGATGAAACAGTTTTGGTTAATTACTTGTCAATTCTCAGTGACAAAGGTCTTGCTCTGTTTCTGAGAAATGAAATACTCTCTAATAGTTGGATTGTAGTCAACAAATCAGAGCTCCTTGCTAAAATCAATGGTGTTCTTTTTAATCAGACCATCAAGCGTCTTCCTATGCCAACCTCTAGCAACACTGGTATTGTCCATGTTTCTGTTTTACAAGAGCTCTTTCCAACATATGATACAAACATGCTTATTCATTTTTTGATAAGTATGGAATTTTGTCATGTTATTGATTCAGACACACTGAATGCTATTACTACCAACCTGTCTTTATCAGATACATTTTTCTGGTTTAGATGTCATATTTTTTCCTGCCCTTGTCACCACTGAGCCTCCTTCGCATTTAAATGAGCATTTCAACAATGGATTTGGTTGGTGTTTGTATTGCCATAATCCTTTTCATTTTTTCTCTCTATTCGCTTCTTCATGTTCTTTTGCTTCGATTAGCATATGTGATATTGTCTTCCACTCGCCGTAAAGCTGGTGAATTAGACAAAAAGTCTCCTATGGCAGCAGTTGAATCGTCGTTGTACAGTCTGGAAGAATGGTATTTATTGGAAAGATATCAATGATGTAGTAGTAGAAGTGACAGATAATAGTAGATGTGTCACTGTATTTGTTTCCAATGACAATGGAGTAGAAAGTCAAAAAATATGTTGCTCTATATATAAAACTGGTTCTTTCTCTTCAAAAGCAGTTTTCTCCATGTGATATTGAAGAAATATATAATCCCTTCTGATCTTTAGCTGGCATTCGTAGTAACGCTATTCTGAACGAATACTCTACAGAGTAGATGATGTAGCTCGAGAATGCTAATTAACAAGGAAATATTTGACCTTAATGAAGTTCAAGGCACTCGAATCAATGTCAAACACATTTGTCCTCATGAACCATACATCTCCCTTGCACCAGCAGTCATCCATTGCCTTATTCTCCAATAGTAAAGCCAATCAGTTATTCCAGAGAGATTTCTTCAACACATACAAGAATTTACTCACAGTATAATGTCATCTTATAATAAATCCAAACGTACCACCTATTCTGATGTTGCCAGTCATCTCAATGACTATAGCTTTTTCACTGGACAAAAGCCTTTGGTAAGTTACAATACTGTATTAAACCTAATAAATGTCTTCATTATTATATGATAATGAGACTATATATCTTTATATATGAACATAGTTAATTACTTTAATTGATATGTTATGATTATTCTACAGTCTATTCACTTCAAATGTGTTTAATTAAATTTAGGATCTGTTGACTCAACCTTTAAACGTGATGAGATACTAAGTATCTCAAAAGATCGCCTTCAATCTAGAAATATTTCAACTCTAAAAAGTTAGTTTTCATAGTGATGTTTGTATCGAAGAACATTACATACACTGTCTTTTGTTTTGCATTTTTCTTTTTATTACTTAATTCATTAGAAGAAGCTCCCACGAAAGATCTCCTCCTAAATCATATGTCAAAGATTTATTATCAGTGGTACACTATTGGTGATTGTCTTGGAATTGAAAGTGGAGACCTTAATTCTTTGAAAAGTTCCAATCAACATGATAATGTAAGACTTTCCAACGTACTACAACTTTGGATGGAGAGAATGACTAAACCTGTTACTTGGAATACTATTTTAGAAGTAATAGGAAGTCCATCTATCCAAAATAAATCTGTTGTGATGGAGATAGAGAAGTTTTTAGAATGTGAGTACTTATATAATATTCTCAGTAATTGTATTTTTGTTTAAATTTGCATGTATGGCTTCACTTAAATGCATTGCGATAAGAAACACAAGTTTTTATGGTAGCTAACAAGAGAAATTGATTAATAGTGACACTTTTTTACCTTTGTAACTAGTAATGATCATAGTTATTATAATTATGCTATTATTTATGTAGCCCAAACAAAGGGAAGTAGTGACATTTGTGATGATGATCTATTGGAAACTATTGACCACTACTGGTAAGATATTAAAATGTACTTGTTCATTTTAGATCTTACACATATAGTGATGACTTAGCAATTACACTTAACTAAAATATCTGATAAATGCATATCCTCAAATATGATTGTCTACAACACTATAAGTTTAAATTTAGTTGTTAAATGTAATGCATTAAGTTAGTAATTTCTAACCCACTCTAGTGTTATGATACATATATATTTATACTAATATATTATGTTTATTTTATGTTTATAATTTATAGAAGATGTAACACAAACAGACCAAAACACAATTGAGCCCCAAAATGATGGTAAGTTGATATTACTTAACTGTACATGATTACATAATGATTATTAAATAACTAATTAAAATATTTTATATACTTAGGTGGTATTAATAAAAGTGTTAATGAGTCTATTACTAAGGACAATAACCTGTTAGTGGTAAGTTCATCATGACTATAATCAGTGATAAGATGATGTACATTATTAATTCTATCAAGTTTGTGTATATTTTATTCTAATGTAGTGACTGCTAAGTTTAGCAATATTCATGACTTTATAAGTTTAGAGCTACTAAATTATTAGTTACTTTATGTCCTTTACTTACAACAGTTGGCCTTGAAGATGAAGTGTTGAAAAACTATCATTGACAGTAATAAGACTATTACTAGTAAGTTGACGTCATTATATTTGACTAAATACATAATGTATACATTAGAAAACCATCCTACTTACTTTAAAGCAAGCATACTTACTCCATTTAGCATAAAAACAAGGTTGAAGTTTAGTATATACTTGTACTAATATTTTCATTAACATACACATCAAGGTATAAGTATATACTGGCTGAGTATAAGTGTGCAGGTCAGACTTGGGGTCAAATAGAGTAGTATTTGTATTTAATCATATTTAAATACATTTTAAGATTATTTGTATTTGTATTTTGTAGTTTGACAACTATAGGTATTTGTATTTGTAACTGAAATACACTACAAAAGTATTTCAAATACAGCTAAATACTTATGAAATACTTTTTTATTTAATGTGAGAAATGAAAAATTAAGTACAAGGGAGGTTTATCATTTGATGCTTCATTTGAAAGACTTTTTAGTGTTATAGGTAAGGTTTTTCGCCCAGAAAGGTGCTTTTTAGGTGATAAACTTTTGAAGTACTAATGTTTGTTTGATTTAACCATAATACTAATCTGAGATTGTGTTCAATTTAACTTATGAAACCACATCAATGGAAGTATCTGTATTTGTATTTCAAATATAATTGTAGTATTTGTAATTATATTTTAAATACTATGTTTGTAAACAGTATTTGTATTTGTATTTGTATTTGGCCTTTTTCAAAGTATTTATATTGTAATTAAATACTTGCAAATGTATTTGAACCCCATCTGTTGTTGCAGATATAAGGTTTGATAACTAGAGTTATGAACACTTTATATAGTATATATGTATAACAGTTTATATCATGTTGAATTATATGAGAGGTGATTAGTGCCAAAATAGTCACATTAAGAAGAGAGACTAGTGAAATCTTAGAGAGGGTAGTAAAGTCTTAAATAGGGTGGTGGTTTTTTAAAATAGGGTAGTGACTTTTTAAAATAGGGTAGTGACTTTTCAAAATAGGGTAGTGACTTTTTAAAATAGGGTAGTGACTTTTTTAAAATAGGGCAGTGGTTTTAAATGTAGTAGCATTTAAATAGTATAGTCCTTTTGAGCAAAATGATAGTCTATTTTGAAAAGGGTAGTGTCTTTAGGATAGTGTCTTTTAAAGTGATAACATTCTAATAGGGTTGTGTTTTTTTAAATTAGATAGTATCTTTCAATGCAAAATATTGTCTTTTGTGCAAAATGATAGTCTATTTAAAAAAGAGTAGTGTTTTTTACAAATACAATACTGAGCTTGAGTTCTTTTACTGAGTGATAACATTCAAAATAGGATATAGTTCTATTGGAAACCACGGTAGAGGAAGTGTTTTTTTGAAATTAGGATAATGCTTTCCCAAGTGATAAGATAGTAGTTTTTAGTACATATAGGATAAAGTCTTTGGAACAAAGTAAGACTGCTACAAGTTGTATGGTTGATAAATACAAGGGTTGGGTTGAGGGCTGGCTCTAGAAATTAGGGAAATTGAATGTCTTCATAGTGCTTCCATTAAGCATAAAAAAGACAATGACTTATAGATTAACTAGCGAGAGTGAGTTCAAAACTGATGACTTCCCTTGTTAAAAATCTTCAAATATATTTTTCAAGGGTTTGGAGTGCTGCAAAGATTCCCAAAGAAGAACCTGTTTGCAAAACAAGCAATGAAGTATAAATTAAATACAGAATGTTATCACCACATTCTCTTATCATGGCAATTTGAAGTTGATCATACTTATAATACCACCAGAGTCTACTACATTATCAGCTCCTTGTTATCTCTATAGCCCGCTTTGTGTCTTTATTTTCTGTCCACTCTCTCTCTCTCTCTCTCTCTCCTCTCCCTCTCTCTCTCTCTCTCTCTCTCTCTCTCTCCTCCTCTCTCTATTCACACATCCAACAATTTTCCTTCAGTATTTTTCCATTTTCCCCACTTGAATCTGTGCTAATATCTCAGCCTTCATACAACCATGATTTCTCTTTATTTGTCTCTTGAGTATCTATCCATCTAATCTGTCCATCAGTCTATTCTGTCTGCCGACCTCTAATCAATTCATTCATCCATACACCTGTTTGTCATATTTTCTCTATCTATCTGTCTATCCACCATCAACTTTTTCAATCAACTGCCACTTCAATGTTATGGCCCCACATTTAAACTAAATTTTCCATTTTACAGAATTATTTTGGATGAACTACAGTGTACATATACAAGATAAGATAGATTTTTGTTGAAATGGTACTATAATCCAAGTTTTACAGAATATTGTTTTTGGTAGAATTGTCAATGTTGGAAGCCCAGATTGTCTATTAAATGTATTCATTACAGAAAACACTAGTCATATCACATCTGACTAACACCCACTGACCATACTGACCATAGTAAGTAAATTACAGGCATTACTGATATCCAATCAGACAGGCACTCCAAACACTTGAGAAAATGGCTTAGAAGGTTTTTAGCAAGGGGGAGTCCTCAGTCTTGAACTCACCTTGCTAGTTAATTTAAGTCATTGTCTTTTTTATGCTTACTCTGACTGATGGAAACAACCAAATTTCTGACATTTGAGGAATAATGACGTGATATCATTAATTAGATGCAATATTGTTGTCTTGAAATAACAAGTAACATGTACATGTACCTGTGTGCCTCAACTAGAGATGACACTGCTCTTGGAACATTTACATTTCACTCTGAAGACATTCAAATTCCATATCTCTATAAAGCCAGCCCTTCAACCAACCCTTGTATTTATCAACCATACAATCTTGTAGTATAGCAGTCTTACTTTGTTCCAAAGACTTTATCCTATTTCTAAAAGCTCCACCCTATTTAAAGTAGACCATAATTTAAAAATTACTCTTAATCCATTTGAAAAACACTAGTATCCTGATTTCTAAAAAACACTTCCCTATATTTCTAATAAACTATATCCTATTGTAATGTTATCACTCAGTACCACTCAGTGTTGCATTTTGTAAAAACACTACTCTTTTTAAATAGACTATCATTTTTACACAAAAGACCATATTTTTACAATGAAAGATACTATCCAATTTAAAAACACTACTCAATTACAATTTACTCAAAAAGTACTACCCTCACTTGTAATTTCACTAGACTGGCACTAATTGACATGCTCTATTAGAATGTTATCACTTTAAGACACTATCCTACTTCTAAAGACACTAACCTTTTCGAAATAGACTATCATTTTGTACAAAAGGACTACACTATTTAAATTGCTTACTAGTTTAAAAATCACTACCCTATTTTAAAAAACCACTACCCTATTTAAGACTTTAGTACCCATCCAAGATTTCACTAGCTCCTTTCATGTGGCTATTTTGGCCATAATCAACTCTCATAGAATTATTCTTCAAACTGTTAATTCAATACTTATTGGTAGTCAATAATCACATTCATATCTTTATAACAGTAGTATATTTACACTCACTTGACTTTCAAGCTAACAAATTACAAGTATGATTTATTATATTGTGATAAAGGTCGCTCTTTAGCTTCATCTGCTTATATTACATTTGCGTTGAAGAGACAAATATTTTAATATCATTGTATTACCTTATTAAGAAGCAATGCTCCATAAAAAAAGAAAAAAAGGTTAAAAAAGAAAAGTTGTTTGTAAGTTATTTTCCATTTTATTAGAGCTGTCATAGTGCATTATTTGTACATACAAACGTATATAATTCAGAATATATTCATGATTCCCAAAACCAACAAAACTAATTAATTATAACTTACGGTAAAATATTAATATGTGAGAATTGCACACAAACTGATATTCATATTTTATTTACTATTTTTATTGTTTATTAAATATTATAGGATGTGTAGTACAAATAGACGGAGGCCATGGATAATGAAGCTAACTATAGTAATGTTACTTTATCCATATCATTAACTATACATGATTAAACAATAATTACTAAATGACTATTTGTATTAGGCCTTTTCACAACATGAACGGTATTTGATAGTAGGATTCGTGAGTTATTTACTGATGACAGTCACAGAGTTAATGGTAAGTATATTACTACTTTAAAAGTAATTTGTAACAAAATGGTCTATACATCATTGTATAATGACAGTTAAAAGAACCAACGTGCTACCTCCAAATACATATGACCGAAAGATTATATATATTTTTTCAAAAGTGTGACTTGATATTAATCTACAGTGTAATGTACATGTTCTATAACAATTATATAGAAAAGCAATGATAACTTATTCTATTAATGTCATTTTGTCTACCATTATGCTATAGCAATGTGCTAGGAGTCAAGTGCGTTTGATTAAAACTGAAGTAACTATTAATGTCGACTGCAACATATCCAATAGAAACACTATAGGTAAATGATAATAGTATATAGAAAATATATAGTATTGTAGGTATTAACAACATTCAATTTGTTAAAAAATATAGTGGGATATTCCTCTTGCCAGTGTGGTAAACGATAACATTAATAGCTTCTTACAAGACCATCATGAGGTTTTATTTGTGATAAAGAATTCATGTTGGTTTTATAAATGTATAAAGTAGTGGACCAGACATTACAGCTTAATGTTAAAAACGGGTATCTGGCATATGCACAGGGCCGAAGAGGCAGATTCAATGATTTGCTTCAGATAATTTTTCCAATAGGTTTTTACGTTAGCTATACGTGTGTGTCTGTGTCTGAACAGTCAGATCACTTTATGTAACCACCCCATTGAAACCTTTTTTGTGATGTGGGTTTCTTTTTTTTCGAAGCATCATAGTTTGACAGTAGTATTAGCTTGATAGTTTCCTTGTAACAATTGATTATATACAATTATATTGTAATTCTCACCTCCAGTGCTTATCAATTAATATAGAGAATCGTTATATCATCAATATGTGTATTATAAAGCTAAATATCTATACACTCATATATTCATACATATATCCTGTGATTCCATAGGAAATTCTACTAATGAATATCAGCATGCACCACAAAGCAGATTTACTCTCCCTAGTACTGACTATACAAACAAGGTAATATAGACATCTAAGATATAGACACTACATATAATGCTATGTGATGATTCAATTGTGTTTATATAAGTATTATATTAGTCTATGTGTTATAATTGACATAGTAGTTTGATTATGCTGATAAATAGACTATTTAGAGTTGTATTAATTATAGAGCTCTATTTGAGTTATTAACACTGGTTCATACGATCTTCCTCATATAATGATGACTTCGCAAGTGTATTCTCACCAATTGATGTCTATATCTGATAAATGCATATACCCTACCTGTATCTTAGAAGTGGTTTGCTTACAAAACAAGACATTCTTTTACTCATGATTGTTGCAATATTGTAAGTTTAAAATAGTTGTAGATAGTGTTAATAAGTTTAGTAATTTTCAATCCACACCAT